>NC_064899.1:13333425-13635782 GCF_929443795.1 Astur gentilis | reverse complement strand
GCCTGAAAGGAGACTCTGGCTCATAGAATCTAAATATCACTTTGATTTAAGTGCTGCTGAGTTTAAGCAGACTGTAACCAGATCCTGAAGAATCACTCTAGCTCAGGAGGAGAGGAGTAATAATTTTAAGTAGGGGAGAACTTTATTCCTTTATATAGCATTTTAAAAAAATATTTTAAAATAAAATGTCTTGCTTTCTCTATGAAATAGCCACAAAAGAAAATTAACTTTCAGAAGGTTATCAAACCATTTGGCATCAGCTTGCAGCTCCTCAGTGCCTTTTACTTACTTTACCCTTGAGAAAGTCCAGTCTGCCACAGTCCCTTTTCTCCCTCTCATTTTTCAGGTCAACTATCAATGTCATTAATAGTCTGACACACTGAAACACTGAGAATTTTCATCCCAGGAAAGGTTTGTTCACAAGAATACATAATGAAGGATGTGGGGAGCACACAAAGCACTGCTGAAACGCAACTGCGCCTTAAGTGAGCACGGCCGGGTTTAGGGGGGCAAAGTGATGTCAGAGAGCACATTATGGCCAGAAGAAAGGAATAAGGGGACCTCTCAGAGGCATGGGGAAGACCAGTGAGAAGAAGGTAAAGCATGGGAGATCATACACATCTACAGCTGCAGCTGCGGAAACAAAACTGGCCTGACATTTTACAAAAGGTCATCAGATTGTGAGCGCTCAAAAAATGCTATTTACACATGACAGGAAAAAAAAAAAAAAAAAAGGGCAACTCTAGGAACACCGTTCCCCTGAGACGGTGTGCTGATCAAGAAGAACTCAGTACCAGAGGACTGGGTGCTATGAAAGATGCCACCGAACTGAAAGCACAACTCACGTACACGCTTCCTGAAGGCACGACCGACCACAGCTGAGCATGGAAGACCTGAGAGGAGATAAGCTCAGACTGGCAGAGTCCTTAACAGTATACAGGGAAACACGTGTGGGAACAAAGTACCCCAGCACAAACGAGGGCATGGCTCCATGGCACGCCAGTGGTACCCTGGCAACAGCACACGCATGCAAAAGCCACACAGAAAACGCTACATTGCATTTGCCACAGCAAAAAACCCCTACATGGAGGCATTTACCAGAGAGCAGCTGAAATGCTGTGGGTCTCTTCTGGTAACGCGTTATATATCCAAGACTGGTGCTTTCCCCATACAGTTTTTCCTTGTGTCAGCAAGCTCAGACAGGAGAACATGCTTTCGCTCTAACCAGTCAGGGGTGCTTCTCGCCTTTTTTCCACCCAAGCTCGCTCGACTTAATAGCTCTCCCTTACAAGCCTTCACCATGACTCAAAATTTATGAGGGAAGTTTTCTAAGGTAAAAGGGCAAGCAGGTGCCTGGTTTCCACCGACTACCAGCACCTTGCTCCTACATGTGCTGTTGAACGTCTCCCCAAACTGGCTCTGTAAGTACCCGAGAAGAGGAGGCTGAAGAACAAGCGATCCAGCTGGCACCTGCTGCAGCCAATATGCCCACAGAGATGTGAGAAACTTCTGCAGTGAACTCCCAAACATCCTCTGGATTTCGGCTTCATTACAAATATGAATTTCAAGCCAAGTTTGCCAAAAGGTTCGCAGAGATCTACATATCTTTCTGCAGACCTAGCCCAAATTATGACTTCAGGTAAAAGCCATGAGAAAAACCCGTGGTTGTTGTTTCTTCCTGACGCCAGGCAACTGCTGGCAGTTTGGCACCAAACCGACAAGTCGAACACAAAATGTAAGACAGGAACAGTAAATGAAGGAATATTTCCTATCAGCCTCTGCAGGCCAGAGCTGCATATTGTTACATGCCTAGGAACACCAATTTGGAAGGCAGGGATAATAATGAAATACAAAAGAAAGACAGGAAGCTGGGGTGAGAATCTCCTGATGGGCTAATTAATTGTTGATTCATTCTTCCGCTGTAGGTGAATAAGAAACTATTAGGGAATTGCACAAATGTCTGTGCAAGCTGTGGGCCCAAATTCTAGTTTCTGTTAATCTGGCAGAAACCTTTTATGCTGACTATGGCAGAAATAAATTATTTAAAGTGACGTAAACCCGTGAGGCGCAAACATGCCTTACCCTTGACAGAAAAGAACATACCGATTTTTGACTATTTTTTTTAAGTTCAGAGTCCTCAATATAACGTAATGTAAAACAATGGGGAAAAAAGCCACAATCCCAACAACACCCTCAGTTTACTGAGCTCAGACTAATCTTTTAAGGAAGCTAACACCGAAACCAGGCTGAACCTAACTTTCTTTCCCAACTTTTTTCAAAGATAATGCAGGAATATTGGACAAACGAAGAAGGTAGCAAATCCTCAACCACTTTGAGTTCAGCAGCTTGGGGAGCTAGACTCAGACCCCTTACTTCTTGGTGGACTGGGGCTGCACATCTCATCAAAGCTCTCACGTTGATTACAAGGTCTTATCATCCCACTGCAGTCAGTCATCTGTCAACAACGCAGAAGGTCACACCTCTCAGTAAGTCACACATCTGTCAGTAAGTGATGAGTCCGAGGATTTCTCCAAACTAATGATCTCCAGTCCCAAATGGAAGCAGCCACCAAGCGCTGCTTTGAACAGGCTGTTTTGCTGGCATTCCCCGTGCTGCCCCACCAGCTCCTCGCCCCTGGAGTGCCACAGCACCCCAATTTGGAAGCAGCTCTGAATTCAAGCCTTAGACCTACCACTGACAGCATGACTTGGAGACTGCCCTAGCCTCAACGCATGTTGCATCTACACATGCAAATCGTCTCTTTGGCAGAATACCTAAATGCCACTATCCCACAGCACAATTAACAATCTGAGGTGAAAAATGTTGTATCGATTCCCCGCTCTCACACCTACACAGGCTTTTTGTGGCCATAGCTTCTGAAGGTCTGCCTCTCCAAGGAAATACTCTATGACTGAAACCAGTGCTGCCTCAAAGGCACGTTCTGCTTCCTCAAAGACCTAGCAAAAAGCCAGCTGAGTTACACCCACACAAAGCTACAATCGCTCCCTAAGTCTTTGGGAATCCTGGCTTTGGCTTGGTTTTGTACGGAAGTTCTTGAGAAGCTGCCATTAAAATGGAACATCCGCTTTTCAGAGACCCAAGCTGGGGCCTGAAGAAACAAATCTATTTCACTCTTCCGTGCCCAGGCAGAGCCCTGAATATGACCGCTACGTTTCACAGTACATAAGCATAGCTCTCACTCCACAGTACCATTTTGCTCACAATATTAAGAGAAAACATGTCATTTTTTTCACAGATTTTGCAATAATAATTTCCCAGAAGCGTACTTTACCGTAGCACAATATAATACATGTTTTCTGCAAAGAGTCAGTTGCGAGCTGAATCAGTGGGAATGTTTTCCAAAACGCTTACTTTAAAAAAAAATTCCACTGGATGACTGCTGTTCAAACAATGTAAACAAATATTATAAAAGGCATCTTCATAATATGGGGTATCCCTTAAGGCAGTCACAGGTTTTCAAGCCCAGTTTAGGGATGTTTCCTGAGATTAATTTTAACAGCAAAAGCAGGTAGTGTGATGTCCTTAATTTTTAAGATAAAAAAGGGATGGCCAGATAGGGAGTTGTGTAACACAGAAGTCTTTTGGATTTTATCATTCTACAAGCATGCATGTATACTGAATCACCTCAAGGTAAAATTAAGCTGCAGAAAAAAAAAAAAAAAAAAAAGTCTTTTCCACCTCCCGTCTATCTCAAATAGGAAAAAAAGCCCCAACCAACCCCCCAAACCCACAACCAAAAACCCTAAAACCACTGAAGCTAACCCCCCTAAAACCCTGCAACCCATAGATATGACCAAGAGCCTGCCTTCCAATACTTTTTGTCCCCATGGTTCAGCAGTAAGAATTCAACCAAACATTCTGGTTTTCTCCCATGTCTGGGCAACTTTCCAGAACTCCTAAGCTCAACAGGCAACTTTTAGTCCTATCTAGGTTGCATTCCTTTGTGCTACTCGCCTGTTTCCTCCCTGTTGACATTTGCACAAACTATAAAAGCAGCTGCAGTGAGAGATTCTTTCACAAAAATGGTGCTGCAGTGCTATCTTTAAAAACATTGAAAAACTCACCAAGAAACTGAGAAAGAATGGCAATACTCTAGGAATCTAGAAACAGATACAGAAACTTGCACACTAACTATAGATATACCTTTGTTTAATCAACTGGTCCCTCATTTCAAATAATTTCCTCTGTTAACACAGTTCCAACATCACCTCACCTGACCACATGGAAGGATGTAAAACATCATTCTATCAAGTTTTACTTGTCATCTGATTCTTCTAGGATCTTATCAGCCCTTGTGTGGATATAAAAAAGGTAGCATGCACATAAACTGACAAAAGACAGAAGAAAGGAATGATCTTGTTTTTAAAACAGGGAACAACCTATACAGCTCAAATGAAGGTAACATGTAAAAAAAAATTCTTTACCTTTGAACACTTGTAGAATTTTGGAGAGAACCAAAATCTGCACAGAACCATAACACAGCTAAGGATTTACTTCATCTCATGATTCATCTAGTTTTGTCTCTTCTACTCCTCCAGCTTCCTTATCAGGTTTACCATGTGCCTGTTTCACTTTTTAAAACTCCTGTTGTTCCAATAAATAGCTTTTTGTTTACACACCATATGCCTAAAAACTTTTTCTTGAAAAAACCACCAACAGAAGAATACGTTTCTCTATACTCATTTGCTTCTAAGATACTTTTTAATCTGCAATGGTTCTCTTCTAATCCAAAATGCTTGAGGCATTTTAGAAGGTAAATGAGTGATTAGAGGCATTCCTGCTGTAATTTATACGCTTTGTAAACCCTAATTGTTCTGAGTCAAAGATTTCATTTTTCCTAAAGTGCCAAGTTTAGTAGCCTTCAAGGCGCACAGCAAGATGTATCCAATTGGTCAGACTTTAATAGATTCTGGCCCACCTTGGTGTGTGTTTTGCTTCATATTTTAAAACAGAGATTTCATTTGTTGGGGAAAAAATAATATTTTCAATTACTAACTGAAAAATGTTTTTCGTCAAAATGAAAATTACATTTTTAATTTAAAAAACTCTTGACCAGCTCTAATGTTAAGTCATTTCCTGAGGTCATTTTAGATGCTTCTAAAACTTGATATATCTTATAGCAAAGATGAAAGAATACAAATATTAGCTCCAGTAATTTGCTATTAAATTATAAAGCAAACAAAATAAAACCAGTTGCATACACAAAATACATGTTACAGATTCACTGGCTGCACAATGGTGCACCATAATATGGGGCTTTCAGTGGCACTTCCTTGGAATGATCCATAAGAGCTCATAAGTATAGCTGCTTATGAATAATATGGCCATTTTAAACTCTGAGCTAACAAAAATCTTCATGCTTTGTCATCATGAACTGTACATATTTGTGCACAAATGACTAAGGAGAAAACTCTGCAGGCACGATAAAACCGTGCAAGTCAGCAGCACTAGGTGGTGGCTATACAGCAAGAAGGAACTAGTTTGAATGGAAGAAACGTGCATATAATTTATGTATACAAGCACATACTATGTATAGAGAGGTGAAATAGGCATATCTCAAACTAATATGCAGGAATGCATATGATTTAAGCTTTCGCTTTAGGTACAATATACTTTTATTTCTAACTACTGAGTGGCTGAAATCTTGTTTCCTCAGCCCAACGTAATTTCATGCTTAATGTACAGAAAGAGAATACCCAACAACTGTCTGAAAGGGGAGAAAATATGGATAGTATAACATTAGTACACGGACCTGCTACTCTGTTGTTTGGCAAGCAGAGGGGCCTGTGTAGTTTCTACCCTTCAGTGCATCAGAGTGAGATTCCAGCAAAAACACATGTTAAGGGGGGGGAAGAAGGGAGGGCTGGGTGTTCAGCTGAATGAACTTACTGTTACCTTTTTTTTTCTAACATAAGTCTTCTTTTTCCTGATACTGTCTGAATTTGAAACATCTAATTTAATCCATTGAAGGGCCCCGTCTTCCTTTTATTTCCTGTCTGTACTGGAGCAGTCGCCTGTTTCAATTATGACTTTCTCCAGCTCCTACATTTTTCGTGCTCCAGCTGGCTCAAAGAGCACTTCCTTGGAAGGTAAAATGCACTAACTGTGCTGATCGGAGACTGATAGCTGGAAAGCCACAACATTTAATAGCTGAGCTGATAAGAGGAGGGGTTAACAAAAAAAGAAACCCAACCAAAACCCAACAAACCCAAACCCAACAAAAAACCTTCCCCCCCCCCCCCTCCAATTTTGAGCCTAAACAAAAGGATATTATATAGCTACATGTTCAATTAAGGCCCCATTTAAAATATATATACATAGAACTGCAGACTGCTTACATAAATTCATACTTTTATGGTAAATTTCATCCACTTCTATGCATGTGTGTTAAATGTTTCTTTCCTGCTTTTCAGTCAGTTAGTGCTGACTGGGGACTAACTCAGTGCAATTATTTCAAAGAACAGGATTGTGGGATTGATATGGCACTACTGCAAAACCCTTTCCAGCTAAAAATAAGATTGTTTTGTAGTTAAGACGGCAAAAAAAAAAAAAAGTCTCTGGGCTGTAAACACCAGTGAATGTATTTTTTTCTGCTTTATGAAAACCACAAATCTTTTTTTTCCCCTTTCCTTCTTACTCACAGGGCATTTTAATTACAGTTTAATCTCTTTCAGTAAGCACCCCTTGAGACCTTATTGTCCAAGTACTGTATTATCAAGGCTACAGCTACAATTTACTGCAGTAGGTGGGGGCTCCCTTTAGGAAGGCCAGAAGGTACCAAAGAAGTCAAAAGAAAAAAGAAAAAAAAATAAAAAAGGAATAAAGAAAAAGTAGTTCAGTTACTTTATTACTAACTAACAGTGCAAAGCTTTACTGGACCCTAGAGGTACTAGTTCAATAATTAGAGAAACACTGTAAAGGCGATGGCTGACACTCCCCCTCTCCAACATGCCTGCGTCAGTAAATCTGAAGGAGAACTTGAAGTTAACGAAGCTGTTCAGTGCTGCAGTTGCTGTGGCAGCTTAGATACATGGGGGTGGGGGAGGCAAGGGAAGAAGTTAATGGAGAAAAGCAGGTTGTTAGGTGTGAAACACAGATATTTTGTTTTATAGGGCAGTACTGAAAATAAGCAGGAACTAGTAATTTAAAGGAAAAAAAAAATCTACAGGCCTTTGCCAGCTTCATTTTCAATTGAATTTGAAATTATTTCCCTGAGATGTGAGAATGACTTTGGCTGTAGAAAACCAAACTTAATTCAACCTAGCAACGTGGAAGATATCGTAACAGCTAGTTTCTCCTGCTGTTTATACTGGTACAAGTACTGTGAAACAAGTGCAACTGAGAAGAGAACTGGTCCAGTTGGAAATTACTCATGCTCTTTAGGAGAGCATAGCTACCTGATCTTTCAGGTAGGGTTTAACTGTACGTTTGCATAGGCAATCAAATTATATCCCAGGCATGTAGCACATAAACATGGTGTAGTGAAATCTAAGTGGTGCATTACTAATATGCAGGAATGATATTTTTCCAATTATTTTTTGTTAAAAAACCCAACTCTGCCATCCCCCGTCTGCTCTCTCACAACTGTTTACCCCACATGGCAGGAACTTGTCGCCAAGCACACAGATATGATATGCTATGTAGACAGCGACCTAAAGGGAATATTTATTTCTGTGCAGTGTAGTAGGTTATGGTTACAGCTTTCAAGCTGTTTCAGTCGCTGATTTATTCACCCAGAAGGATAGATACAATATTTTTCTAAATCTGTTTCCTATTAACTTTTCCTCCCCCCTGCCATGGCCACCCCCCTTCAAGATTCCTAAAATGGATGAAGTCTCTTCTTTTCTCAGCCACAAACCAAGGTATACTCTATATATAAGTCCCTCATCCTTGAGGCGATGATCAAGGAACAGGATATCCTGGTTAATACTAATGCGGGAAGGAGGCTTGCTCATTCTCACAGCCTTTTCAACCCACTGGTGCCTTCTGAACCAGCCTAAGGCACGCTTTCCTTTTCTTCTCTGGGGAAAAGGAAAAAAAAAAAAAGAAAAAAAAAGAAAAAAGAAAAGAAAAAAGAGGCAGAGTTTATTTTAAAAGCTGAATGTGCCACGGGACGAGGCAGCGTGGCACTGCAAACACTTGCTCCGTAACAGGCGATGCTACATTGGGCAGCAGCAAGGAGCCACGTTGTGAGCGCTGCATGTTTCTAAAGAGCCGTGCTTCTGGGTGGAACTACGTTTTGAAGCAAATATTACAAAAAACTAATAACAGCAGCCATGACAACAGAAAACATCCCAAAATCTGGTTGGAGAATGTGGAGAAGCTCCCAAACAACCTGCAATTGCAGGTGACCAAAAAAACCCACAAAAACAATGCACAGAAATTGTAAGCAATCTTCTAGCCCCTCTTGTATTTCTCACACACAGAACTAGCCTCTTCAGAATGGAAAAGCAATCTATGCAAACAAAAGTCAGCAGTACACACCAGTGCAAACTATCCATTTTAACACATACAAACACATACCTTACTGTTTCAATATCCACTCTCTTGTTGTCTCCTGACTGCTGTTAAATTACCATCAATTAAGACGGATGTTGAGGAGATAAGGTTTTTAACTGCCTTTATTTCCCAGAGCAAGTGTTTATGCAAGGAGTGCAACACCTTGGTGTTTTAATTCCTTTTGAGGCATTATGCAAATCACAAGATCTAATCAAATGACAAACATGTTAGCCACATGAATAACCGAGCAGTCTTTGGTTTTACTCCTCTTTAACATGTATGATACAGGTGGGCTTTGGTTATGCTTGTTTTGTATTGGTATAATCTCACTAATTGAAGAGGAAATAATCCTGATTTGTATCCATGAGAGTCAGGAGGACAACAAGAACCACAATCATTTAAGCATTAAAAAAAAACAAAAAAAAAAAAACAAAACAAACAGAAAAGCTTTTCCTGCTAGATACAAATCACTGTGAAAGAAACAAAGCCAAACTTATTTACCTACACACACAACTATGAACTCATGCAATGAGATTATACTAATTCCCTACAGTGTTACAAGACTTCCTTCTAGTGAGTCAAACAACTTTTAGGAGAATTTAGTCAAGGAAAGAAAGGAACTAAACTTCCACAATCAGTTCAGGAACAGTGCTAAATTCAGTCTCGTTTATCGCAAGGTGATTTTGCACTAGTAATTTTTTTGCCTTCAATTCTATTTTCCGAGATTATTTTTATGCTGGTGTAAACCACTAATATTTCGGCCATTTGCTCCACTGCCTGGACTTACTAAATACTGTGCCTCATAAAACAGGGATTTAAATCTTCCCAGAATAAATGCATTTTATTTCTCGCACTGCCCCCTCCTTCCCCACCCAAGGTTTCTACTACAAATGGCTGGTTACAGCCCAATCAAGAGCATAAAAGCAATTGAATAAATAAAACTATGAAGTAAGTGTAAAATATTAGTGTCCAGACATGCAAGATGTATGCAGGTACTATGAAACTTCCACAGCTGTATGGGCCTGGAACTCATGTGGTGCCACAGTTTTAACAAGGCCCGCTACCAATAAGAGTTTTATTTGCTTAATAAATTACATTCAAAAGCACAATAGTCCGGGCTCTTAGCTGTAAAATTGCCAAATATTGTCAATGACTGCTCTCTGGTTATAAATAGTAAAATAATGTACAACTCATTAGATTTTTGATTCCCTATGCAATTCTTTCTAACCATTACTCAGAAACATAAAAAGTGACTCTACATGACATTTTATAGAGGTTATAAATTGCTATGAGGAGATGACATGGGATAAATTTGTAGGCAGGGTGAAAGCGACTCAGCCAAGCCAAATGTGTAAATTAAGAGTTCGGGCAAAGTGTGGGACTACATGAAACAATACTGAAATCATAAAGATAGACGGATAAGGATTAACTACAGCAAAAAGAGGTTTACACTGATGGAAAAAACACTAATAGACCTCTCCATTGAAGACAGATAAGTTAGCTGTGCCTGGTAGTATGTAATAATCTTAAAATCAAATCCATTTCAAGTAATTTTAACATCCAAAGTAAGATTAATTAAACCTGGAGAAACACTGTACAACAGCCATCTCATTTAGATGAGCCAAAGTTGCAGGATTTTTTATTTACTTTTCAAGATGATTTTTGGCAGCTCTATAATAATTTTACTGGACCATAGGGAAGATAAATGTTTCACTGGACAATGTTTCCAGAAAATTAAACAAGTTCCTTATTTCTTTTTAAATAAAGGAACAGATTTTTTTTTTCTTTTTTTTTTTTTTTAAGAGACACACATAATGACGCTTTTGTATTATGCATTTGCATACTTAATCAACATATGACAAAATATTTTGAAACTGCCCAACAGGCTTGCAGGACTCATCACAGTATTTCCTTTTAGCATTAGGAAATTAGACAAAGAAGCTTTTCCTTCACTGCATATCTCAGTCTCCTTGAGTAACACTAACATTCAGACAATACTGCACAGCAATTCTTGCAATCTTGTGAAATTCTGGGTCCTTTTCATGGGCTAGAATTGCCTCAGCTCCCAGAATGAAATTCTGAGCCCATGATCATTCTCTCACACCTTACTGGAGGTCAAAGTCAGCAGGGGCATATCCATGAGGTTCAAGAGGAATAGGATTTCACCTCAACAGTTGAGGCACTCAAGTCACTTGCAGTGTCAAGTGCCGAGATTCTCACTGGATATTAAATTGACTTAATGAAATGCAAAGCTTCCCAGAGCAGCAACTACATTGTCTCCCATGCTTCTTATAGAGACTTTCAAAAAAGAAGTTTGCTTGCTCCATGTGTACAGTGTTAAAGCCCTCTTTGCTAGGGCTGATGTTGGCACCTCCTGTCCAAGTGACTCCACATCCCCAGTGCTACGCAATAAATGTGCACCTGAACATCTTGGTATATACATTTCACTGCTGGGATAGTATCTAATAAACATCTCTCCACTAAGAAATGTGCCAATTCTTTTGGACAAAAACCTTGGTAGAAAACTAGAAGATATTTTGACAACCTCATTCACAACAAAAGCCTACATCAACTAACATCATTACAGCTGCAGTGGTATAAGAATAAAGGAAGATAGAGTTTTTAGAGAGAAGCTATAGATTTTATGAAGCCAAATGATACAATCTGGAAAAAAATCCCTAATATTTTCACACATACAAGCCTTTTTTCAGGTCTTGATCTATTTCAGTTAGAGCAATAAATGGTACCGCCTCCTCCTTACAAACTACACCTCATCTGCAAGCTTTCAAACAAATACACTTTAGCACGCACTCTCCTGCTTTCTTAAATAGGGAGAAAATGCCTCACAACACTGAACATTTCCATCGGATAAATTAACATGGCACTGGCAAAGTGGTCCCAGTGCAATCGCAGCAGCAGGGTAGTCCAGTGGCAGAATATCAGGCTGGATGTCAGGAGACATTGTCCTATGTGTAGCCCTGTCATGATTTGACCTTTGGTACCTCTCTAACCATGCCCTCTTTCATCCTTTATCTAGCCTGTCTATGACAGATTGACAGTCCTTTGGGGCAGAGTCTACTCTTCCTACATATTTGTGTAATGCATAACACAAAGGAATCCCAATCTGCTTTTAGCACTGTGCAAACACACAACTAAAAATGCAGCTTCTTCCTCTGGGACCTTGCAATCTCAGGCAAGAGACAACAGAGAGATACATCAAACAGACGAAAAACACGAGTTAACCCAGAGCTCCGAGTGGCCTGTCTGAAAAGCAGAAGCTGGTTTGCTTTGCAAAATATGGCTTTTACCGCATTCTGAAGGCCTTCATTAAAACTCTCTGAACTCTCCATCGGTGGTCGTTTTTCTATGCTCTTTCAGTGAAAATAAATCAACTTTATGGCAGAATAAATGGCATCCCTTCTCAGGAGACTTTTATTGTTTATAAATTTGCATAGTGGAACTCCAAAACTGAAAATGGGATATGGCCAGTCTTTTTCCATTTGAGCAGTTTAGTTCCAGTGTTACCTTGTACTTTGTTGGCGGTTGTTTTCATCTGTTGTCTCTTAGATCTAACCTTCTGAGAACAGACTATCTTTCTGTTGTACGCATATTGTGCCCATAGATCAGAGATCCTGGACTAGGAGATAGGTCCCAAAGTACTACCTCAACATGAAAAGGAAAAGGCAACACTTTATAAACAAGCTCAGTGAAATATCAACCACCGTTCTTCTCCATATGTATGTGATAGGGGAAATAGATCAGCTTTGCATCACCTGAAAGCAGACACACAAGCATTTGAATTCCCTGTGAGCTACAAAGAAGTTTAGAAAGCCCAAGATATCTGACAAAGGAACTCATGGGGAACATATGATAGATTTATACTAAGAAAAAAAAAAAAAAAACCTGGAAAAATATTTGGTGTGAGCTGCGACATTTCCTATGCTTACACACATGCCATGAATCCCAACTGAGTCAAGGGCAGCAGTAAGGGCATTTATGAGGGAAGAGTTTTGCAACCTCCTAGTCAGCTAACGTTTTTTCCATGTCCAAGTGAATTGGGTCCTGTCACTCTAAGACCTCAAAAAATCAGGACCTTGTAGAGCTTGCTAACTGACGTCTCTCTCATTCATGAAAAGTGTAATCTGCTGGGCCAGTAAAGAGCTATAAATATAATTTTTACCCTGCTTTTTCATATTCCTGGCTCCTGGCCACCTGGATTTGAATAAATCCATCACCGGAAGATTCCACATGTTTGCTATTTGAGCAAACATCTGTTGGTTAAGCTGCTGTTCCCTTGGGAGCATGGCCTGGCTGCTCCACCAGTCAGTTTGGTGGCTTGGTTTCCCTTGTATGCAAATGCATGTTTTTATTAGCTCGTTCCTTTTCTCTCCAGCTATGGCAGAATCCACATTCTGCTCTGACGTAAGCTCAAATGCTTAGTGCCCTTTTATTGCTCTGCTTAGCTCAGTCCTACTGTTCTTTTGGAGGATTGCTAGCTTACTGATTGTCCTACTAAGGACTTTACTGACAATTATTTCTTCATCAAGTATTTTCTGAAGGATTTTTGGTTTTTTTTAATATCAGGGAATGGTTAGACCAGAAGTCTTTCTGTCAACACAGTCACTTTTTATTTTTTTTAAACTATGTGGACCTGAGTATGTACCACCCTCAGTCTACTTTCACAACTGCTCCTAAGATCTTTCTCCCCTCTTCTGTTTCTCCACCTTCCTTTTTGTTTCACTTGAGGCTTTTCCACCTTATTGTCTTTCTGCTCCTTCCTTTACTTTCCTAATAGCCTAGCATCTCCTTAACCATCTCTAACCATCCCCAACCATCTAAACTAGTTGGTAATAAGTAAGAGCTGATTACAAAATCAACAGTTGTATAACAAATCCCAAATAAAACACACATACATGCACATATATATATATATGTCTTTTTGAGCTATAGCTTCAGGCAGTTTGCAGACCCAGGAAGACAGTGTGGAATTGGTTATAGGCTATGCATAAATGAGTCATATCACCAGACTAGACACCACTGCTTTAAACTTTCCTCTGAGGATTCAACTGTCTATGAATGAAATTAGTCTGTGTACAGGGCAATACAAGGCAGACATAGGACAGAGATTTTTACTGGTTTTCTGGTAAAAGAGAGAAGAAAATGCTAATTTTATTCTTCAGACTGATTCTGTCCTCTCTTTCTTTGAATAATCTATATTTACCGTCAGCACGCAATTCCTTCTCCTACCCATTTCTTTTTCACATACGCCTGCCCATTTGAGAAAGCTCTTGTGCAGAGGATTACGACCAAGTTTCTAAGGGTGAAAAAACTAGAACGCCCTGTTTCAGAGAATGGATCCTCCATCTCCAATTACCCATGATGGTTTGCAGGTTTAGAAATATGCTGGAATATTTGCACATGAGAACAGATTTGGAAGTACTGAGATTGCCTCAAGAGAAATTTTAAAAAAATGTGATTTTTGTCTTAATGGGGTGATGCTGTTTATTGTAATTTCATGGCAAAAAATGATTAGTTCTCAGAGCTGCTTCTATTTTATTTTAAAAAGCAGCAATGGTCCTCTTCTGATGACATCTGGAAGGGAGGAGTCCTCAGAACAGGAGTCTCAGGGGGCCCACGGATCAGCCTGCATGGGAGCAGTTGCAAGATAAAGGCCAGAAGTACTGAATGCAGAATTTGCTCCATCAATCACTTTATCAAAACAAACTCTTATTTGAGCTTGAGGAGGCCAAAGAGCAGGATTTTATCTCTGTCAAAGAACCATTTTTTCTGTTTGTAAATTTTTTGTACTAGAGGAAAATCTGAGGGAAAGTAAATGAAATAACTTCAGTTTCCCTTTTGTTTTTCCTTCTACTTTCAAAACTGTAGCTTCTGGATTTCTCAGAAGGGAGAAGAAAACCAGGGAAAAAACCCTCCACTGAGTATTGACTCAGGGTTCACTTTTCTTCTAGCTATCAGAGGACATCTGGTAGTAGCTTGGAAAAGAGGGCTCTTGCGTCTGTGTGAGGACTGAATCAAGCATCTCAGAGACCCATGTGTCCTGTTGAGAAGGGTGCTTCCCCACACAGTTCCTCAGATTCATGGCCTAATCTGCTGTTTAGCAGGGAGGAAGCTCTATCCAACTTCAGCTAATGTCTGCTTGCCACAGTCTTCATATAAGGATCCAACAGCTTTGGCTTTCTGGAGTCACCCCACGTTTCCTCTTCTTCATGTTAAGTTGCTTTTTGGCAAAAGGCCTTACGACAGAGCAGAAGACAGTGCATTAACCAATTAGCTGAATTCCAAAACTGAGCAGGCAAAAATGAAATCAGAAGTCCTCGCCACCAGCAATGCATTTTGTGAGCCGAGCTGTCCATTGAGCACTGGGGCCACCTGGGCTAAACTGCAACGAGCACTTACTGCCAGCTGGCCTTGTCATCACTTTCCCTCTGCGGGCCATGGGCCGTGCAGCCAGAGGAACAAACAGATGATGAATTGCAAAAAGAATTAGAGGACCTGTTGTCCCAGCGATTGAATTTTTTCAGACCAAATTAAAGGACATTTTTCTCTTTGAAGGAAGCAAGGCAGCACATCTGCTTCAACCTAAGAGCAAGAATAACTGGGGAAATCTCACACCCCCAACACACACACGTGGTGTGAAGGGAAGGGGGTGCACCTATCAATCAAACACAGCTATGTCTGCCGAGGGCGGGAAGCTCCAATGGCTGGCTCAGGGAGTCTTTTTCTAAATTTGTGCTAGGTCTTATACTACTTAAAATAAGACCACTGCAGCCTTGTGAGTTGAGCAGCTTTAAACCTGTTTGGCAACATCCTTCTCCACCCATTTAGGGCCAGACTCAGCAAAGCATTTCTGCTTGCCCTTCTCTTTCAAGGTCTCGTATAGGTCCTTTGAACTGAGCAGACTCTTCTTGTGCGTAAATGCTTTGCCAAACACCAGCTGCAACGGCACCAGCTCAGCATTGATACGATCCTCCAAGGGCTGCGTGGGGTGTAAGCGTACCTTGCCTGCTGGCATTGCGTTAGATAGACTCCTGGTCATCCCTACCAACATGAGAAGTCATAAGAAATTCAGAAGATGAGCGCCTAATGTCAAGGGCTACAGTTACATGTGCTTCATTGGTCACTACTCACACTACACCTTACACTGCTGTCAGACTGCTATTTTTTTGCCCAGACTTCTTTCTCCAAAAATGCTTTGGCAGAAAAGCTCGCAGGATCGAAAGAGAGGCAGAAGCAGCGGAGCCAAACTCCTAGAATCCAAATTCCTAAAAGGTGTGTTATGGAATGAAATCTTAGAATAACAAATGAGCGTGGCTGCTTTGGAGATACTTCCCCACAGCTTGAAACAGAGATGTGGGAATGTCTACGCTTGTACTCAAGCTGTTTGCATGTACATTTAGTAGAACTCTAATATTCATCACTCGGCAGAAATTGGGCTGATATTAAAGCAAATATTTCAAGAGAAGATTTATGCCCAAATCTGCTTCTACTTAAATTGTTTCTAAAATATGAGTTCATTCACCACATGCCTAAAGCAAGGACCAAAATGAAACAGCTGGTGTGTGGACCAGAGGAGAGAAGCACATGCTTGCCGAGATGTGCTGCATCAGCACTCTTTTACATATGACTCCGCACTAGTGAGTGCCTCGCTGCAGACCTGACACCAGTGGTGTAAATTCAGGTTGCTTCTGCTCCTCTGATTTCATTAGAAGGCGAGGCGGGAGGCCAGAGAGCACAGGAGGAAGGTGCCACCATCAGCCCCTCCTGCCACTGGAGCACAGTGGAGAATTCAGGCCAGAAAGATTCATACCCATTGCGAAATGACGGACTTGCTTATGCTTCCAGCTGAAATTGATGCGAATGATTTCATCCCCTACAAGCCTTGTTCCCTCAAAATGAGCAGAAATCACCTCATAACTCCCTTGCGGTGGTGAGATTTACAAAAGAGACATAAAACGTGCATATGGTGCCAGGTTCTTATTCATTTAAGCAGGACTTCAACCCAGCAAATGGTCCCAGTAAGTTCATGGGGCTGCTCACAGAGCAAGGCATGCCACGGGACAAGTAACTTGTCTCACTTCTTCCCTTAAATTATCTTGCACTGTTTGATTATGCACAGCACCCCTCCCTACGCACACCACTGGTAAATCACTGGCCGATTCATCAGATGTGCATGCCTTTCTACTATCTTTTATAATTATTCTCCTCATAACATCCACCACCAACAAAGTTTTTCCAGGTTACAAGTTAACCACCTGCTGAGTGACCAAAATGCTGGCCCAAAACTTCAAACACATTCCATTACTTTCATATGTGAGTAATTTTATGCTCAGGAATAATGTCACATGAGTCATAATATCCTTTGAATTCACTGTCTGAAGGATCAGAGCCCAGAACTATCCTCAAATTCAACAGTTGCCATGTTTTCCTCTCAAAGAAAAAAAAAAAAAAAAAAAAAAAAAGAAGAATGCACTGCCTGTTTGCCTTTTTCATGAGGTAAGATGGCCAGAAGTACTGGGGGTTTTATATTTGACATACAAGTCATAACTAGAAAAATTTACCTTGCACAAAGAGCAAATTTGATTGCTTTTCTTTAGCAACATAAAACCAACACAGTTTCACATATTAACACAGAAGCAATTTTTCAAACTAATTCAGGAAAACATTTAACTTAAAATTTATAAGTTATTTTGGCATTCCTATGGGAAAACTTTAATACAATCATGATATAAAATACTGGAAAATCAGCACTATACATGCTTGTAACAACCTTTATTTATTTTTCATTTCCCGTAACTTATTTGACAAGCTGGAATAGATCTTACCCTATCTAAACTCACAGTAGATGCAGCTGATAATTCCTTCTAAAGAATTGCTCTGCCAGTAGGTATCTTCTCTAAACACGTAAATGTTTGGTGTTATTTCCAGACCCTTACTAATAACAAGCTGTACTGCAAATATCAGAGCAGTAGTGAGAAACTGCAATTAATGGGGGAAAAAAAATAATTAGTTAGTATTGTTCATGTGAGAAAACCGTTCCAGCATGACCTGCTCTGGCTCCGATTCAAGTAAGTCTTCAAACACGCAGTTAAGTACAAGCACAGATGTTGTTGTAAATAGGGAACGGGTAGGCTACCCCACGAGAAATGAGCAAACTCTGCATTGCCCAAAATGAGGGGCGCACGGACTCCCTTCACCTGCATTTGCCCTGATCTACACCATTGCAAATACGGAAGCTGGCTACCTGCGCCCATAAGCCAGCCAAGCCTCCATAAATCAGATGGCCAAGTTGGCCAGCAGACCATCATAAGAAAGCTTCACTAAACGCGTCACTGCGTTTAGTGACGCAGTCACAAGGACAGCCTGTGCTACAGAAACCACGTGCGCTTTGTAGCCACAACAACCAGACAGCAGCCATTCCTTGCAAAAGTTACTCTGCTCCTGGCACTATTGTGCTGTTACCTGGAACAAAGATATGACTTATAAGTTCATTAGCCACACATTCTTTTTGATATCTCCTTGACAAGTAGTAATAACAATATTAATAGTTATAACTAACTTAGTCACAGGATCCAAAGCAGTCTCCTAAATCGATCATCTGGAATACACCTCACTGCTTAGTTCAAAGAGGTCTGGACTTCTTCAAATAGAGAGGGATTGAAAAAAATCTTTTTCTTTGTGATGTGTAATACCTTGAACCAAAATAGCTTTCCTTAAAGATTTGTTTTCTTCTCTTTCGCTACAAATCGCACAACATAACTTGACAAATGGAAGACTCCCCTGCCTAGGATAATGACTTGTTATTCAAATCTTCTGAGCCAAGCTGCAAGTGGGCCTGCCAGGGACGAGGAAATAAATTGCTAATTCTAATGCTCTTGAAACAATAATTTTTCTCATTTAATTTCCAAACTTAAATTAATTAAATATTTCAAGAAACACACACTTCTAAATTCAACACAAAATAAATGCATTTGAGTAACGTTCCTTGCATACTGGCTGAAGAGTCTGCAAGAGGCAACGTGCTTCAGAAAGCAGCTGTGGTTTACACTGGCACTGGCAATTGAAACAATATCCAGAAAACATGATAATTACAAATGAAAGTTCATTACAGGCATTTTATCTGTAGTATAACTGCATAACTTCTAACTTCTTTTGCCCGTTTTTGGATAAAGTTCTTACAAGCCAACACTTACCAATGGCCCCAGCAGGCACACCTAATCGGCCCTAATACTCAGCTGTGCCATCAACTTCGTGCCTGAAGGGGATGACGTTACTGTCCAGTGGATGCTTCCAAACTTTTACAGCAGGCCAGAGGTTCAAGTCTGGCATGGACCAGTAACTAGACAGTTGTACGAGACAGACGCACTGGAAGTTGTTTACCATGATGCTAACAAACACTGGCCCAAACATACACCATGTTCTAGAGGAGGCACAAGAAAGGAGGTTTACACTTGTGGTAAAGCTGGAAGAAAAGCAGCGTACCAAACGCTTCCCATTTCTCAGGGCATTTGCCTCCAAGGCAGAATCCACCTTCATGTTAACCAATGTACCCTTAATAGGCTGAAGAAAAATGTTGGTATCACGCATTCCAGATGTAAGACAACACTAACATGCCAATTCTGTGATGCAAGCCCGACTGACCTTTTAAGAAATGCTGGGAGGACAGGGGATGACTAAATGCCTATCTAGCATTCTTTCCCTTAATGCTAAAAAAAGACCTTCCAATAGAAATGAACTTCTGATCAATTTCAACAATCAGCTGCAGCCATTCTTTACCTAAGACAGAAAATAAGATGTATTTGGATATAATATAATTTGTTTGACTAGATGTAGTATTTTAATGCTGCCAGTTCCCAGGGTTTTCTGAAATTAAATGATTGCTCCTCACAGCTTTCCCTAATACAACATCCTGTGAAGTTTGTATACATTTCTGGTTTTTAATCAGTGCATTGTTGGATCAATTTTATGTGTTTAATACTGGTTACATTCAATGCTACTTTTCCCATCTCCTAAGGCAGAGTAACCCCCAAATACAGACAAGGAGATGAATTCATAGGTCACTAGCAAGCTAAGTTAACAGACGAGAAAGAGCAGCAGAACATACTATCAATTGATTATCAAATTAATTTGAGTTGTCTTGCCTTTCCCAAAATTAAGGCTTTGAAAGGCTTAGAATTATCCCTAATAACATTCACATTAAAAAGTATCTTTAAATAAATAGCTATAGTACCCTCGTACTCCTCTGACTACGTCCACTCCAGGTATCATACCTTATGCAGCCTCACTGGTTATGAGCTGCACTGTCAATACCCAAGTATAGAGCTTTATCAGTTGCTTCTAGCAAATACTGTACGCATAACACCTACATGCAATTTTAATTCCTTCAAAACTATTTGCAGACTGGGTCCATATTGAATGAATGGCTAAATTTAAAATATATTTTCTGTTGTTCTGTTGATATTAACAAAACTTAAGGTGGAAAGGAAGAGTTTTCCTTTGTGCTCCAGAGCCTAGGCTTAGTGCTCTCATGTCATATGATTCATTAACACTCATGGTAGATAATAATGACTTTAAAAACAAACAAACAAAAAACTTCATGCATATATTCTAGCTGTTCTAGACTAAATGCAACAGTGCCAGGAAGAAAAAATACCTGTGATTTAAAAATTTAAGTTATCTGCTTGAGCTGGGGCAGAGATTTGCACAGAGGTAGTACGAATAAAAATGCAAGACTCTTGATTTCCATCTTAGCTACAAGCTAAGATGCTATGTTCAGATCAAACAGTGTGAGAACTTTTCTTTTTCTTCCACTTCAGTCTCAGTGGATGAAGGGAGCTTTTTGTGACCATCTAGAAAATTCCCTCATTACTATTCTTTGCAGGCATGTTACAAATACTTTTGATGATTGCCCTGTAGCTGTTACTGTGTCCTTATTTCCTTCATGTATCGTTTGTCTGTGTCTACTTGTGCTTTTGTTCCTTGCTTGTAAACTTTCTGGAGTGTATTTGTCCTTTTGTACCAAGTTTAACAGTGCAAATAATGGAATTCCGGTCCAGGAATGGTTTCCCAATACAACTGCAAACCACATAATAAATTATGCCAACTGACTAGAATAGTGATCCCAACAAACTTATCTCCACGTCCAGGATGTGGCCCATCAGATGCAATGCAAAATGAGAAAGAATGTGTTATTTTACCATTTTTCATAGTAAATTATTTCTCTACCCTCCACAAGAAATGGCTTTTAACTTGGTGTCTCAGAGAAAAAAAAAAAACAAAAACCAGATTAAATACTTTGAAAGTTAAAAATTTTGCAATTTATAGAAAAATAAAAAACCTTAATGGGAGGGGCCTTCTGAAGTACAGCCTTTTTTTTAAAAAATGCATGTCCCAGGGGATGACCAATATTACATTGTCCCTGACAGAGCCAAACTTTACATGTAGTCAGAACGCAGTGGATCAGAGATGATGGTGAGGAGGTTGGCAACAGCCATAGTAGTAGTTGGAACATGATGATCAGGCTAGGAAAATGGATGGGGCAGCACGGAGGAGAGAGGGAGGATATGGAGAAGATGCAGCAGGAAAAGAACTACATATTTTTGATAAAAACAACTAAAGTCAGACTTTATAGACTATAAGAGACTTTGTGAGAAAGTAAAAGAGGTAATTGTTCACATTCCAAACATTTTGATATATAAACTGCACAACCATTGCCCATGAATAGTCCAGCTGTTAACAATTTTTTTTTCTCCGCCCCCCCCCCCCCCCCCCCCCATAATAGTCAAGCTTCATGCCAAGCAACTTTTCTCAAAGTGAATGATATTTTGAAAGTCTGGTCAAAACATAGCTGTGACATAGTAAGTTTTTAAAGAGCGCAAGTGACTCTGAAAAGATCCCAGTCTGGGTTTGAAAGAAGACCCAGTTTATAACCCAATTAGGAAGAAAGCACTTTCAGGCTTTCACTCTAGTGGAATTCTCAGAGAGTCTCCCAAAAAAGCCAGTCCTGCACGCACATCTGTTTCCAGTGTGATGCTGGTATGCAAACTATTGTCTATTGGAAGTGTGTTGTGGTAACGTTTGCCAGGGTTAAAGACTGGGTCAATTTGATCAAGAAGCTAAAATTAGCTTCTGTGTGTTTTCCTGAAAAGAAAAAAAAATACTGTAAAGCTCTTTGTTTCCCTTAAAGTCTTGCTCTCAGATTTCTCTTCGGCTGTGTGAACTACCATAAAGCAGACCGTTCCAAACCCTACTTCTTCCTTACTTGTTCTTTTTAATTGATGGAACAACAGCAGCAGCCATTAGCTTCTACAGAACTGAACAGTCTGATTCCATATTTCATTCATAGCAAGAGGTTAAACTTCACTAAGGCACTCAAAATCCCTACAGCAATATGGACACAAGATTTTGTTTAGTGAAACTAAACCAAACAGAATAATTTTAGCTACTAACAAAGTTTAGAAAAAAAACATTTTATATTTCTGACAATGATAAAACTGCACAAGTTTCTGGAAATGTTTTAGTGCTTTGACTTTTAGTCACATGCACCTTTAACTCTTCATTACTTGTATCTGCTGTATTACAGTCATATACACATGAACATTTTTATGTCTGTTTTCATAAGAAACACAACAGCTAATTTATTCCTAAAGCACTTAATTAAAAGGAAACTTCTCTATATGGAAATATTTACTAAATTAAATGCTGGTAACGCTATGCCTGTTCATGAAAGCTTTTAATTAAAAATATTTAAATTATTTAAAGGTGGAAAAAAAAATATATAAAAAAAAAAAAAAAATCACACTAAAACTGTACCTGTCATAGATGATCGACTTCAATCTTTACTGACCTCAGAATAGCAGGTTCAGTTTGGGAAGAGGATCCTCCTTCCCCAGAAAGTAAAAAACCACAAAGGAAAAATAATCTTCACACATTTTGCTTACACACACTCTCTAAGTAAGGCTCCTACAGCAGAGGCTATTGAAATGTTCATTTTAAAGCATTACAAAGATGTAAGGATGAGAACGTATAATAGAATAAAAAAAGCCTAGAAAAAGATGACAGCAAAGGCCCTGATGCTGCAAATAACATCACATCAATACTTTGATAACTATGAATAATCCCAAGAATTCTAGTGGGAACTACTTCACATATGTAAATGTTCGTAAGTTTGGTGCATCAATACACAGAGTATAACACTAAAAAGTTACTCTAAATACTCATTTACTGGTTGGAATTTCTGTAAGTTAGGAGACAAAAACTTGATTCTCTAGGATATGCCATCTTAAAGCAATTGGTCTTTAAACTGGCTTGAATTTTGTCAATATCGATGGCCACAAAGGCCCAGGACATCAGACTTACACCATCAGAAATATCAAAGAGTTATTACATTGGCTCTGGGAAATAAAGAAATTACTGGAAATGTCTTTTGTTTCAGCCACACTGTACAAAGCACCCCGAGACCAACACTGTTTCTTTGCTGTGGATTCGCTTCTATCCACAGAAATGCTCCTGCTTTTACTGAAGACTAGCTAATCTTTTAACACTTAAAAATCAACAGGTTCTCATAAGGCAATGTGGAATAATGTGTTTATTTCTCAATAAGCAGTAATTTTAGAACTCATTTACTAACTTAGCCTTAAAATTGGAAAATTTGAAAAATACTAGCTTGATGTATAGTCAGCATTCAACAGACTACCTTTGAATTTAGTGAGCGTTTTCTATTTAATCAGCTATAGATGCAGGAACAAACTGAAGTTAGCTGAGCAGAAGAGAGGTCTTTTTGAAGATTTTATGTTTATTAACAGGTCTTTGATTGTTTTTGCATTAACTGCACACATTGGACTACTTCTGTCGTTCCAAGTACAGACTTGTCCTCTAAAAAAAAAAAACTTTTATAAAATTTCCTGTAGTCCTTCAAAATTTGCAGGAAATCTGTCTTTTAAAGACAGAGAAATCTCAATAAGCAAGAAGTTAAAATTATATTTTCTGGCTTTTCAAACTGTATATGCTACATTTTCCTAATTTTTAATCTTTTAATCTACTTTATGGATATCCAAATCTAGTGTATGGATGTGATATACTATCTACGTTACCTTCCTCATCCTTGAAAAGGTAAAAAAAAAAAAAAAAAAAAGAAAAAAGATGACACATGCACACACATACTGAAGTTTCAGATCTATTCCAATAAACTGGACTGAGAAAAGTTTACTGATATGAGATAGGGATTCTACAGCTGATGTTGTATTTCTGCTATTTGTTTTTCCACCTCCCAATAATAAACAATGGTTTAATTTTTTGTGGAAGTCTTTTTGTGGTGAGTACTTTATGGTGTACCTCCATCTATTCCTTAGATACAAGTTATACTCTCTGGGGGTCATCACGTAAAGTCACAATATTCCTAGTAAAATCAAAGGCCACTTGCTTAAGAGCTTGAAGCATCTGGCTCTACATGAAATGCTTTCATGCAGTTTTCCCATGGGCTCTCTGGGCCACAGATTGTAGCTGAGGGGAGCTTCTCCTTGGGAAACAGAAATACAGGCAGCTTTTTGCTTTCCTGGGAATGTTCACCATGTCCCTAGTTTTATTGGAGATAAGCCTATGAAAGTTAAGAGAGACTGAGGAATTCTGCACTACAGTTGAGTTCAACTACATGCAAACGTCTATCTGGAAATATAGCAACATCTTTCAGTTTCCCAACCAAGATACTTTTCAAGCAAGAGTTGAACTTAATTTGTCCTTTCTATGCCTTAGCCTGGCCCAGAAAAAAAATCCTGAAATATATATTATGTATAACGTCAGTGACCTTTAGAGCTACTTTGAGGAAAAGAAGAGTCCATCTTTATTGAGATGAAAACAGGGTATAGCACCGATGGAAAACAGGAACCCAAATGCACCCTTTCACATTTCAGAATGAGTTTGTGTATGACTGATGTACATCCCATTTTCCAACACAGTCTCAGATTATCTCTACCTCCAGTTGGGGTAAGAAAATCAAGAGACTCATCTGTTTCTTCCATTGGTCTCATCACTTCAGACCATCTCAAGACCTTTACTAGTTTCCTCCAGGGACTGAAATTGCACTCTGGGAAAGGGACCAGAGACAACTGCAGGCACCCAGAGCACTCCCCAATTGCTTGAAGGGGGCACCACGTCCCCCGGCACAGCCAGGCACTACATTTGCACAGCCAAAACAACGCAGTGGGCTTCAGCAGCTTAAATTCATGGAGCTGGCTCTCAGGTGCTTTCTGGCTGCATGCCCTGTGGTTCATCTGTCTTGAGAAGTATGCTACACCAACGAGTTTCCAAGACTAACCGTGTTGTTTATGGAGATTTTCAGGACCAGCTTTTCTTCTAGATGCTACAAATCAGGTAGTTGGATATTCAAGGCTTAATTACCACTTGCAACTACCATTTTTGTATCTACAGAACAGGAGAGCAAGAAGAAACCTTAAACCAAGACCAAAACCTTTGCTAATACTTCCAACTATACTAGGTTGCCTTAGAAAAGCTGAAGTATACCTAAAGACCTTGTCTAAGCTTAAGTTAGTGTTTTAAGTAACAAGACATTCCCTCATGCTTTGTTCTGCATTTCATTACACATTTGCCTCTTTTTCAGCTATTGAGGAGTATGCAGCCATTATTTTCTTTGGATAAGATACCTTCTTGTTGTGCATTTCTCATTGTGTGCATTTCCCTGTTATTAAGGTAATCTGAAACAGCCACGTGCAAAGTAACAGGGGAAATCTCTCTGTCGTATGCCTCATCCTATGGGCACAATTGTGTTCACATTACTCAAGCCGACTAGCATGTTATTACAGAAATGTTCTTGTTCAAGTGAAATTCAGTATTTTTTCTTAAAACAGGCAGGTTATTAAAAGACAACGTTTTAACTGCAGTATTGGTTCTCATATATAAACACTAAAAGGAAGGAGAAAAAAAAAAGAATTTGCTAAATTAGATTTTTTTTTATTTAGCCAAAGTAAAACACAGTGGAGTACCAAAGGGAAAGCTAACATAAAACCTGCTGAACAGCTTCTGTAATAGCACCATTTGATGAGCTCCTCGAGAAAAAAAACCACAAACCACCTTCTGGAAAAACACTACATCCCCCCCTTGCCCCCCCAACCCCAAAGAAAAACAAAACCCCCAAACCAGAAAAGGAGTGAGGTTATCATTTTCTAAGGAAGAAGAGTTAACATTTTCTGTCTCCACAGCCACAATACAGATCACCCATTTACGCAGTAAGGTGTGAGGGCCACACAAGGAAGGAAGTCTTCAGCTACTGAAGATCATTAGCAGCAGTGAGGGAGGCCACTGTCAGTCTCTTTGGACCAGTTTCTCTGGATGCTCGTACAAAGGACGGAAAATTATTGGCGCCACTGGGCCTCTGCCCAGGTCATCCTACAGCTGAACACATGAAACGTTATGCCATGAGAATGAATGCCTTGGAAGAAGCCGAGGGGTGGTTTGAGCCCCTGCATACATTAATCACCCTGAATGTGGTCTCATGCTGGGATTCACAGCCAAGGCGGCCAGCAAGGTTGACTCCTCTGAGAAGGGGAGGCGTCAGGATAATATTAGAAGCATCAAATGTCCTCCCTTTCCCTGGTATGGAAAGCTCATCTAGGAGGTGTCAGGATAAAACGTGAGAGCTGCAGTTGTACTTAGAGACATGAAGGAGTGATTCACTGTTTCATGGCACAAGTGGAGGAGGAGGCTGCAATAAAAACTTTTACAAGGTGAGATCTAAACCCTGAACACAGCGCAGGATTACAAAGCCTTTTTTGTCTTTTCTCAGGTTTTTTTTTTTTTTCCCTGAGAGCGCTGAGTGTGTTGTAATTAAACTGTAAATTTCTTGAAACGAAAGCACAAACTATTATGTTCCTGACACACCTGCTTTATGAAAGTTACCCACACACTCACATGCTTTTTTGTTGACCTGTACTCTTTAAGAAGGAATCCAGAAGACTTAAATAGGATAAATATGCTGCAAACTGCTACCCATGAATGGCCACCTTTTAAGGAAGATAACAAAGAAGATGGAATGAGGTGAACACAGTAGCATCTCCTTGGGAAAAGAGGCAACAACAAAACCCATAGTAAATATACGCTTCTAAGAAAAAGAAATTATTTAGATGTTATTAAAGTTTAACTGTGCCGATATGCTAACTCTTTACAAATATATGTTAATTAGCATTTCTTGACTGATTAATTTTTTGGAAGGTACGAATAATGGTAAGACCTCCAATAGGATTACTAAAAATTTAATGGGTCAAGGCAGAAATATATCTGCCTGACAAGACCTGATGAGCCAATAATAACACATTAATATTTCACATACACATTCTATTCATTCAGGAATTAAGTCATTTAATAACAGCTAAAAATCAGAGGAAATCATCACAAAATGACAAATTACACAGTTACAGCACTAAATTTTCACAGAAAACCAGGAGAACCAGAGAAGGAAAAAAAGCTTTTCCTGTGACCTGAACATGCTCACTCCTCCAGTGACAAATTCAGGATTATTTCTACTGTCCAAGCAATTCCAAATTTCAAACAATTCTCTGTCTTGCCCAAATCTAACAGAAATTTAACACGAAGCCAGACCTAACTCCCTGACACCCACTTAAAAACCCAAAGCTAAACTGTGCCGAGATTCCACTTTGAACGCTCTAGTATAAGCAAGCATGTTTTATTGATGAGAGAGTACTGCTTTAGGACTGGCGAGAGGCAGAACTGAATCATACCATTCTGTACTTCACTGAGCTGCAGAATAGCTTAAGTTGTTCTACAGTGTTCATTACGGTTAAACCCCCCCCCCCCATTTAGCATTTATTGCACACGTGCCATGTTCTCCAAGATAGGTACCATATCTACTGTTGGCTTTACTGCCATGACACTTGGGTAAATAGAATATCTTCTTTTATGCAAGATGCTCCTATGTCTGTCTTCCTGCTCAGATAATCTTCCAAGATCTTGGCTACAGTTACGTCAATTTTTTCAGGTAGTCTCACAGAGATTTAGAAATATAATTCCATTCATAAGTGCTGAAACAAAGTCGGGCCCTAAAACATTCACAGGCATTGAGCACCTTACTCACTGTCGAAGTTGGGAAGGATCATTTATAAGCTTGCCTTGCTCCTATGCTCTTTTCCCGAGCTTTCATTATTGGCCAGTGACAGGGTGTTTAACAAGACAAAATTCTGGATTGAGCCAGCATGGCAGTTCCTATGAATAGTTAATACACTGTTGAAAGTTCAGTATTTTCATACTAATTACTCTCAAGATTTCCTTGTAATCCTCTGTGATGGCACATTTCTCTAATCCTTCCCACTCCATCTGTAGACCAGCTGGAGTCTTAACCCAATATATGCCTGGTCTGATGTTTCTTTAACATATATATAACTGACTTGCACACAAAACTTTTGCTGACTATTTTAGTTCACCTCTCTGTATTTTCCCCTCTGGGTAGGAAAGCAGTGGCACTTCATGTCTGCCACTCTGCTGGTCTTCATTCGAGCTGGTTTCCAGAAGAATGCTCTGGAAGCCAAATGACTTTCTCTGACTGCAGTGAGTCTTGCTCCTACCTCCCAATAGAAAACAAGCTCTCTCTGACTCTGCGTTTCCTTCCCGTTTCCACTTAATGCTTTTAGTAAGAACATTCCAACCTTTTCAAGATGTCACTTGCTGTGGTGCCAGGACCAAGAAGAGATACCAGGGCTAAAGCACAAACCCAGTTGATTAATAAAGATTTATGGGTCCCAGCTGAACTGCTCTAGAAAGAGGATGCTGCTTTGGATGATTTAGGACACCTGCTGTCCCAAAGTTCCAAACGAGTTCCCAGTGACTGTAAGGGCCCAGACTCTGCTGACAGAGTCTTCATCCCACTCCTAAACAGGAATTAAGCACCCTGCAACAACAAGGAGGAACAGAGCAGCAGGAAAGCCTGAGATAAATAGGAATTTTAACAAAATGGAGAAAATTCAAACAGAGAGATTGAAGTGGTATGGATTGCAGGATTGACATCCTGACAGAAGGAAACAAGCAATTCTGAAATTACTTCATTCTTTTAAAAACAGGACCAAGGCAGAGATGCACCAAAACATTTTCAGACTTCAGAGCCTCTCTTCGGGTATGATTGCTCTTTCCTAAGTTTCTGGACTTTATCCCTGAAGACCATTAAAGGCTGGAGAACTGTCCTCAAATATACGTCAGAGCTTGAAATGACAGAGTTTCAGAAGAGGGTCTTGGCCTCAAGAAGTTTGCAGCTGGAGTTTGGCAGCCATCAGACCATAACATATGCTACATCTGTTGAGGAAAGTTTTCAAATGAATAGATGTAAAAATGGTAGTGTGGAAAAAAAGCAAAGCTAACGCAATACTGATCATCTGGCCCCTACATGATGACAGTATTATGTATTTTAAGTTTACGAGCCATACAAATGCTATTACATATTTTAAAACATGCTAAAAAATAAAAGTAATTACACTGCAATGGTGACAGTTTATTGTTTGCAGGTGCACAGCACTGGAGGGTCTGGCTCTCTGGATTAACAAGTGACAGCACTAGCAGATACAGACAGCTGTCAGTCATCTTGCCTAAACTAGAGAATTACCCCAGAGATGACACAAAAAAGACGATGCAGCAACCAGAACTGAAAAGCACAGGTGTAGACTGGAGAGTAGACATACAAGAATCCAAAGCTTTAGGAAACATCTTTTAAAAAAAAATAAAATTTTTTTTTGCCATCCTCAAAAGGATTTAGCCACAGGAAATGCAACTGCTCTGCCTGGTATTGTCTGGATTCCTATGTAAGCTATCAGGTTACAGCCAGAAATCACTAGGCAAGCGGCATGTATGGGTTGTGTTGTCACAGCCCAGAAAGGTGCGATTGTCCCACAGCTGACAGGAGAACTTCCACAAAGTATGAAGACTAGCAACTCTCCCTGCGAGGTCCACTCTTGCAACGATTTGCCCTGTGAGCAAGCGAGTTAATGTCTGTCTGCCTTCTCACGGATTTATATTTTTTAATGTCCTTCTGCATCTCAGCTGCTCCTTCGCTGCTGCAACAGCTCCTGCTCTTCCCATGTTACCCATAGCACCTCCCCAAGCAAGAGACAGCCTCTGCTAGAGCCGGGCAAGAGCACATGTGTGTGCTGTCCGACCAGGCAAGTCCTGTAAAACAGAATGGACAACAGCAAAACTGTACTTACCATTCCCTCAGTGAGGCATTAATTTCAGTTCCTCTCCCTTCCCCAGCCACTGATTTTCAGACTTAAAGAAAATTAATTACTTGCGAGACTCTCATTTGAAATTGTCTAGCAGGTTCAAAAGCCCCCAGGGAGGAGGAAGGCACAGAAAAACAGTGTGATTGCCTAAGCCTTGTTTCCTTAGGAAACCAGCCTAAACACACATTCAAATGAGAAACACCAACTGTAGGCTTCCTCTGGCCTGGTCCCTTAATCAGCAAGCATTAATACTTGCATGGAAACAGAGGGGAGTACAAAGAATTTAATTTCCAGGGAAGGTTTTCCCCTTAAGATATCACTACTGTTCTCGGCCTCCTTGACTCACATCAGCACCGCTGCATGCTGCAAAAAGGTCTCACCTAGAGCATGCTTATTATAAGACAATGCACTCTCAAAACAGCTGGAAGGGTAACCGGCAAATCTGGGTGAGGAATCACCATCTTGTTCCTAATAACCTTTCTGCAACATTGAAACTTTCCCACTTTACACTGGTATGAACCCAAGCCTTTTGAAGTTGAGAGAGGGAAGGCAAAACAGAACAGCGGCCCCAGGAGAGACCTATCCCAGAACCACCTGTTGCTCAATGTGTAAAGAGCCCTTACCCACCTCTTAAATCCCTAGTCCACTCAAAACATATCAGGGGCTTGAAACTTAGCCCTTTAAACATCTTAGTGGTTATTCTCAGGTTGTCCCTGTGCATCTTTTTTGTTGGAGGTGTGATACCTTTGTATAAATATTTTCCCATCATTGGACCCAAGAGCATACAGCCCTACAGGCCACAGACCAGAAGTTCCAGGCGGCATGTGGGAGACCAGGGTCAAGTCATTGCTGCAAAATGATTCTCATGGAATAGACCTGTGAATACCCATTTTAGAATATCTAGTGATATGGTAAAATGTACTGCTGTAATGTGGGATTGAACTTGTAGGCCATTGGTCTAAAATTGACAGTGCTGGTAGAGGTAATGACGACTTGAACCTGGTTTTTGACCACCACTGAAATTGGTATACTCCTGCAAACTTTTCATTTAAAAAAACCAACATTTTTTTCCTGTGATAAAATATTTAATCAGAAAAATCCCAAACGAATCTAGTCACTGGAAATTGTAACACAAACCAATGCCTTCTCACCCTAGGGGATAGTGGTGACACTTCTCTAGCACTCCCATGCTCCTTAGGGCAGTGCTAGAGAAAGAAGTCCAAGATGTAATTTGATTCCTCCAGGGCCAAGTGATGTACTGGTAGCAGACCTCTCTGCTGGCTCTAAATTTAAATTATTATTTAAGTAAATTAGAGAAATTTAAAATAAACATTAGAAGTTAGGGATTAACCACATCAGTTTATCAGGTAATGAGCAAGAGCATGTGCCATTTTTGCTCTAACAGGAATGCAACCATCAGATTATTTAGTTTTAACACACACACAGAAACAGATTTGCCATCGAACGCCCTCTCTGAACCAACAAAATAATGCTGCTCTTTCACTGACATGAAACAACGGGAGGAAGGATGATTTGAGGTGGGGCCAGGGAAAGGGGAGTCATTAAAGTCCTTGTATAAACTCATGTTTTTTCACTGAACTTTGTGAATTTAATCTTTTTTCTCCCATAAATTTGTACCGACTCTACTTGTAAACCCCTCATTTCCACTGCAGCCATGCTTTAATTCAGAATGGAAGACACCTGAATTACATAAATCTCCCATACAAAGTAACATTTTCTGTGCAAAGTAAGAGCTGTCATGAAAAAGGTAATGAAGAAGAATAGCTCATACAGAGGGCTCTAATGCTATCCAGCTGCTGCTATATGGCACTTGCTGATAAGACTTTGTTTTAACTTTACAATAGAGAAAGTTTGGGAAAGGTTAAAAATCAAAATACAGGAAGTAAAACTCTTTATACTTCATCTGTTACATTTCCTCTCAAGTAGCATTTATTTTCTTACATAATTTAGTTTTCCAGAAAGAACATGTATGTGTGCCTTTTGTTCTTTTTTAATAAAAAAAGAAGCAGCGTTTTAAGTTGCGCTTTTTAGGTACACGTTTTTAGGCAGCATTCCTATTTTTCTTGGGAGGTTTAAAAGGAAAGGATTGTGGAAGAATGGAGTAACACAAACTCTACCAGATTTACAAAAAGCATAATATGATTCAGAGTTAATGTTTCTGGGATACTCCAATTGTAACAACACTGTGACACTGCTACCATCCTTTATCTTCTATTACATTTTAAAAAGGGTCTAGTTCATTTTAAATTAAAAATGCCAGGAATGTGCAAATAAAGTTCTATTATTATGCTTATTACTTTCCACTGTTTATGCAACAACCATGGGGAATGTGTTGTTGAAAGACATTTTACCAATAACTGTGCTGACAATTATATTCACAAGCCAATTTTTCCACAGAGCTATAGAAATAAGTTTTAAAAATATGTCTGAAAAATAAGGGCAGATGTTAAAAGGGGATAAGAAGGATAAATCCAGCCTTCCAGTTTTACAAATGAAATACCTTCTTTTCATGTTAGGATGCCAATGCGGTAATATGGCGCTCAGCCACAAAAACTAGGATGCCATCGATGAGAATCAGACCAGAAACAAAAGTGAAACCAACTAAATTATTTTTGCTTCCAAGAGGGGAAAACCAGCAAAAACAGTAAAAAATGCCCTAGGGAGAACTTGGAGTGTTAGTATTTCAGTGACTATATCATAAATAGTTGGCACCTTGAAATATGTCTAAAATTAACCATCTTTTCAAATGGCTTACCCTATGCTGCAGTGATAAATCTATAACCCTTCCCCCCACGTTTTGTTTTGTTTTAATTTTATTTAGAGGTCCTATAAGGGAGGCCACAAGAGGCAGATAGTCTCTCCTATGTGTCAAAAATGATGCCGGCTGACAGAGATTACCATGGAGCAATGAGAAGCTCCATTCTTCCCCTGCGGTGCGCGTGCGGTATCTCATTAGAGTGCAACATGTAGGCTGAGGGAGAGCAGACCCCCAAGGAACAGAGCGAACTACACTCCGGAAAGGTTAGCGTGCAAACCCCTTCACACATTGCGACCATTTACTGGTAAGCTAAACTAACCTGTTGATACTATCCTTAAAAACGTTTTTATTAACCTTGATGACAGTCAAGACATATTTCCAAATACTGAAGTCGACATCAATAATCTCCGAATCAAGCACTACTAACATCTCCCTGGGGAGGAGTGGGAAAAACGCTGTTGTAAAGACTCTTAATGGTAAACCTCTGCTAGCAATTATTTCAAGAGACAATGAACATTTGGCAAAAAAAGCTGAGGCGGCTTTGTTGAGGCAGCTTAATGATGTAGGAGCCAAAGAGTTAAAGCGAAGCCGCGAAGTTGTGCAGACCGCTGAAACCTTCCTGTTGGGAGTTCCTTTCAGAAGGAGTGGGAAAGGAACAGTATTAATAGCTATTGCTGGGCTGCACTTTCCCACAGGTCTGGACAGGATCTCCACATCAGCTTTTGCCTTTCTGAAAGGAAGACCTGAAACGACTGCAGACATTGGAAACCTCTGGGCCTCACAAGAAGGAAACAGGAGGACCCGAAAGACAAACCGAGGGCTGTGCCATGCGTTACAACTGCCCACGGCCAAACGGCTGCAGAGGAGAAAAAGCAGGGGGGGGGGGCGGACAGAGGAACAGCGAGGAAGAGGAAGAGAAGAAGGCAGCAAGTAAGCAACAGCAGTGCTGATGTCAACGGCAAGTTACTGTCACTTGGAGGTCACTCACACAAACCCACTCACCCCCAAGGAACCTGGAGAAACTTTCTATCCCAGTAGGAAGCTTGCTGGTACAGGAAAGGATTAAAAAAACCCAAGAACCCTCAAAACAAACAACACCCCCTAAACAAATAAATAAAATTGCTCAGGTTTGTTACCAATCACCTCATTTTGCACACTCGAGTCAAGGTTGTTGTTGTCAGAGTTTTACCTCTGGGAGGCAAGAAAATACAAACTGTGTCTTCTTTACTACCATAAGTAGGAGGATTCTGCCAAAAACTGTAGAGACCTGCAAGTGTTCAGGGATTTACTTAAAATTTATTCATGCTGACAGTAAGTTGCTTTGTCTTCACTGCCGCTTACATGACTACCACTCCAGTTAGCTTAATCCAAGTTAGAGCTGTCAACCTGCAACACAGCACAAGCTGCCAGAATGAACTGAATTATCAAAGACCAACACATCCTGCTCCATTACAAGCAGCAGTCAAGCTTTCAAGTCACTCCCCTCTCTGCCATTGCTGGCCAACCTGGGTATAGAGAATTATGCTTAAGACTTTTTGAAACGGGCCAGGAATTTTTTCAACACTAGACATATATACCTTCAGTTAGCTTTTTATTCATGACAGTTTCTCACAATTACACAAATTTGGCTTAGTTTGCATTCTTCCTCTCAAGCCCAAAGATTATTAAATCCTGTTTGGATGAACATACATGTGAAAAATTACGCTTCTCATATGTGTGAGAAGGTATTTGCCCTTCCACTCAAATAGATCATCCTCCAAGTTGAACATGACTACAACAGACCTTTGGTGATGCAAAACACCAAATGGACTGGAGTCAATGGGACAGCAGGCAGGAGCAGAGAAGTTTCTCTGTCAAGCTTCTCAAAATAATGGGGGTCTTTGCTATAGAAATGACTTGCTTTGAAGATGGGATGCGAGACAGTTTCGGGGGCTACCACACCACTTGACTAAACATTTTGAAAGCTCTTTGCTCTGTTCCAATATTAAATACTGTTCCCACCTCTGCCCTCAAATCTTGCAAATGAATCCTTTCTCGAGCCAGAGCTTCTGCTAAGCACCTCCTTCTGAAGTTAAATATAAAAACTATTGTGCAGTGAGTCCTGCTGAGAAGAAACTAGCGTCTAGTTTAGGTGATCACCTAAAATACAACACAGCAGACTTTGCAATTAATAAAACCTACATCAGATATACTGTGCATCACTTCCCAGTATGTGAAACCAAGTTAATTATCGACCATGGTTTTAAGCATATCTTGAAAATTTTGGCTAAAACGTTCCATAAGTGCAAGGTCTTTGCAGATGACCAAGGAGAGCTTATTCGAGAGAGGATTATCCAGTGGTAAAAATCTGCTTGGGAGCAGGGGCAGGGAAAGAGAAGAATTTGTCACAATCATTAAATGCAGACATATCTATCCATGTTGCTTTCTAATTGTAAAACAACTCAGAAAAAGATATTACTAAACCACTTTTCTATCACAACTTTAAATTTTCCTTACATTCAACTTCAGGGAAGAGTTGAGGACATTGTATCATGATTACATTCACTTTCAAAATTCAAGCAGGAACAGCCTAAGGATGTTTATTTTAAACAGTAAATGCCAAGTGAAGTAAAATGAAGTCACTGTAATGGTTAGCGGGCTTCTTTTTCTCTCTAACACACAGAAGATTTAGTTTTGCTTGGTATTGTGATGTCTATGAGTAAGCAATCATTCTACCTATTACTATTATGTTAACAACTGTAAACCACCTACAATTACTAGCATGATCCCTAACCTCTGAGAGGTGGTAATCCAGTATTGGTTGTTAGCTGTCAAATTTATTTCCCTTTGGTGAAATATACCCTGGATTTAATTACCAGTCATTCTTGATACTTTATGGAGTTGAGCTCAAGTACTGTGGCTCTGACATTTAACCCATGACCCTTAAATATTTACCAGCTTTACTGGTTGTGTACAATTATCCCTTCAAGTATATCTCAGATCCATCATTCTGCCCATGACTTACTACTCTAGTCATTCTAAATCAGATACATCTTCTCCCTCCTAATGAAAGGGGAATGTTTAATTTTCACTCTAAAAAATAAAATAAAAAAAAATATACTTTTGTACTGAATTGTGCAGTGTGGTCAGCATCTGCTAACTGCACTTTTACTGTGTTAGAGGATGACTTGCATCAGAGGGACAATAAACTCGGTTGTGTGCAATGTTTATTAACAGGAGCATCAAACAAGATTTCTGTTACCGATTATGGGCTCAGTGTTCCTCTCCGGTAACAAGAGTGGAGTGCAGGGCGAAGAACAACAATTCTCTGACATGCTTAAATGATGACACCGAGCCCACACAAGCTTTTCCATGAGGTCAAGTTCCCATGGGTGAGAAGATGACAGTACCAGGGAGTAGCCATACTTCAAACAACACAAATAACTTCTCAGAGTTAATGCTTCTCTAAGTTGCAAAAACTCCTCCAGATGCTTCTCTGTAGCAGATAGGGAAGAGGCAGTTGATGGCCCTAGAAAAGCCACCCATACAGGGGGGAAAGTGTAACATGCATCCTCCCAGAGTCAAAGTCTGCCTGCAAGGATTCTAGGTATGGGAGCGGGATTTGAAGCCTATACCTGGGGCCTTTCCATGGCCACTGAAGCTTCCCAGTTCTGTGCAGAGCTGGAGAAAGAATTCAGGAGTGAAATCCTGTGCAACGGCCTGGGTATGCTGTGCTTCCCCCAAAAGGCTTTTGAGAGTTAGTACAACATGATCTTTACTTTAGCTGATAGGGATATCAGGTTTTTAGATAATCCAAAAGCTTCCTTCATAGAAGCAACCAGCCTAGTTTAAGATACACAAACTTTCCTCTCTGCTGCCAGCACTGCTATAGCCCAATCTAAATGTAAAGAACCTGGTGAACAGCACAGGAAAATACTGCTCAGCTGTAAACGGGCATTTTTAAAGTGTAACACATGGCAGTTTACAGTGTTCGCATACGTATGTGCACATACATAGCTTTGCAAACAGGATCTGAGCCTGAAAGGATTTACAATTACCCTTGATTTTACTCAGCATGAGTTGTCACCTCGAGGGGAACGCTCACATGGCACAGCATTAAGCATATATGCAAGTCTTTGTAGGAGCAGAGCCACTGACACACATAAGGTGATTTATAAGCAGTGTTCAGCAGACATATTAGCTTCAGAATATTCCTTTAACACAGTTAATCAGCAACCTTGCTCAAGACTGTGCAACCTAGACTCATTGCTTTCCCTCCAAAATTCAAGCCACTGCACTACACACGTATTAAGGAGTTTGCAAGTTAAATATTTATTTGCATGTAATTATCTTTCTTCCAAAAGCGTTTCATTTGCACTCTATACAACGTATTTTTAAAAAACACAATAGTCTAGATACTGCCTTTAAAATGGCATATGACTTGTATGAATTATCTCTAAACAGAAAGCATTTTGACATATTTTTTCTTTTGTCTCATAAATAAATATATAAAGCTCACTTCTAATAGGTAAATGAAATGCTTCATGGCCCTCGAACACAGCCCCATACCTCCCACACAAAGGAAGACAAAAACGATTATTCAACATTACTGGAATGTACCAGAGAATTCAAACTCAGATATTCTCTGTTGAGAGTGACTATTCATTCCAATCTTCAGCTAAATTTTTCTAAATAATTTCTAAATAACAATAATTCTAAATCCCACATTAAAGTTCAAAAACCACTGTAGAACAAGATGACTCTTACCCTACTGAATTAATGCAATTTCCTTTCTTAATATATGGCTTCAAACAACTCCACTGTATTTGATAAAGCATTTTTAACATGCAGAACAGAAATATTAGGACTCTGATAAAATGCACTTTGTGTGCATATATTTTTGGAAGTATTTTAAGGTACTGTTCTGGGATTTGATCCTGCATTTAATAGTCTGGGAAGTAGGAAAGGGCATACCGGTTTCACGTACATAGTTAAGAAACTGTAAGTATTTATAGGATCAAGTCCTTCAGTTGAATCAGACTCCCTGCAAATGCTAACATAAGCCTCACTCCGAGACCAAGAAGTCATAGTATGGAGGCCCAGACAAGCCCATGGAAATGCTAGGAAAAAAATACTGTATTTTATTTCCCCAAGCAATTCCTTTCATTCATCTCAATGGCGGTTGGGCTAATGAGATCAGCAGAAAATAACCCCACAGCAAATATAGCATGCTGGTAAAGTAGCACGGCATGGCTCAAGTGAATCTGTCCACTCTTTCTGCTATCTACAGAGCAACCTCACTGTAAGACAACGTTCATTATTACTACAATTGCACTGTGCACTTCAGAGTTCACCCCCGTCCCCCCCCAAACCCAAACTTTGGTTGCACTTCAACTTATTATCATTACACAAGCATTCACCATATGAATGACACTTTTCATATCTCTGAGAAAAACTAAAGTCAAAATAAAAATAATAAACTTATTTCTTTTAGACTTCTCTGTTTTTAACCAGAAATATAGCCTTCTCTCAAGATAAAAAGAAACAAACAACCCCAATTCATATAGTGTATGTCAATCCAATACATGTTTATGAGCATGAGTTATAAAGCATTAAAAAAAAAAAAAAAAAAAAAGAGACAAAAGGAATTTAATCCCTTGTCACCAGCTTCTAAAGTTATTAGGGGGCAACGACACCTGTGAGATTATTACCTGGGAGAGGAGAAGTAAGAAGTATACCCAAAGTGAATACATAACACACTTCTATACTTAAATTGAGCACATTAAAAAGCAAGAAGAAAACTCTAACTAAAATCTTTTTTTTTTTGTACTGGTATAGAACTGTCTTTTTAGAGATACAGCACAACAAGAAGCTGAATCCTAAAATATCTGACACGCGATGTATCTGCTTTTAAGAAAGCAGTAGCATCCAACTTACATAGTGATCAGAAAATTATAGAATAATTCAGATTGTAATGGACCTCTGGAGCTCATTTAATCCCAACTGATCTAGTCATATTTGCTATTCAGATGTTTTTCTCTACATCCTCCTTGCTTCTGGTTTCCGTTGGTTCCCCTGAAACCATCTATGCTACGTGAATCTTCTGGCTTGCATTTCACACTTAGCGGGATAATTTACAACGTGATGATGTCTTTCTGGAAGTTTAAGAGATGCTTCAGACACAGCAACGCAGCTTCTGACAACGTATGCTCTGTTTTTTCTGCCATTTCTGAATTCTATACATACATTTATTTATGGAACTACTTATATTCAAAAACATGTTGCAGTGTTTCTCCTTCCCCTCCCAATGCGGGCACAGTCTAATTTATTACTGTAGAAGAATGAATTATTGGTAACCATCTTGCACAAGGATAGCTCCCAGAATACATGACTTTCATTTGCCAAGATTATAGTGGCTCTCAACATGCTACAGCACAGATATTTCTGAGACAGCTTAGCTGTTCAATAGTCTCCATCCCAGTATTGTTCTGCATGAGACTTAAGCATCAATTTGAGGAAAAAAACCTGATGACCTGCAGAGTATTTGCAATGCCTAACTGACCCACTGCTGAAAGCACACACAAAATCAGGTCCCTTGTCAAAGGCAGCAGAAAATGCTATCAACTTTAAGTTGCTTTAGTTCACCTTACTCTTGCTTAACACATTAGTAAAATTCACCAGTTCTGCAAAATGTTTTGTATTTCTACAGCAAAAGAGTGCATAAACAGGTGTAACATAAGGAATTCTCCAGGATGAGAAGTGTTTTGATGAGTTAAAATAATAAAAATAACAATAACAACTCAAATACATATCAGTTTGTCCATAAATTCTTGTAAATTATGTTCCTAAATCCCTATGTCTGTAGTTGTGTGTTCAAACTTCAATTATAGAAATGTAAACCACACCACATTTTGGTTTTTACAGATAGAAGAAATTCTTGACTGAGAACAAAAAGTAAACATTATAGCAAGGCTTGAGTCTGGATAGTATACAGAACAATAGCTCTGCAACTGAACAGTGTCCGTATGAATTTCAGTGATACATTAACTAACTTTTCTGACATCTAAATTAATTACTTCATGGTGATCAAAAGCATGAAAGAAAGCATGGGGCCTCCAATAGAGATACACTTTGAATAGCATTTCATTCTAACATTAAGGAGGTTAGCAACTGAGAGGCTCTTACCTCTTTTTACTTATCTCAGAGATGAAGCCAGCTCTGAAGCAAACACAGTCCTACGCAGCATCTTGAGTGACACAGGGATACCAAGAGAAACACCCAGATCTACTCAAACTTCATTAAGAGTAAGAGCATTGAAGACAAACCAAGATCTGCAAACCTGGTGGAAACATGCAGCTGTGCTGCAAAAACTACAGAACTACTTAACTTGGAGACAGAAGCAGCCTCGCATTCTGGCATTACAAAAACCAGTACAGTTAAAAACACACCAAATCCTTCCCCACCCCTGAGCTGACCTGATGTGTAAGGAAAACTACTGTCCTAACTTTGTAGGTACACCTGAATCCCTCAGCTGTTGCTTGTATATCTTAACTAGCTCATCAAGTCCAACCAACCATCTGTTCTTTTCTGATGACACTGATCACCTGAGCTACAAAATCAGAACAGAGGCAGCCCTTCTTTGTGCGTCCTTTCTCTTTTCTTCTTCTTTTAGTAAGAGTATTATAGGATGTTCAGACAATCTTTGGAATGGTCTAAACAGGAGTTAAACCAATGGCAATTTTAAAGGTGAAAAACTTACAAGAAATGAAGCAACAGAAAAGATAACATTATGTGAGAAACCTGTCAATGTGGGTATAAGGAGTAGCAAGCAAATGTCCCATTTGTCTCCAACCAACCTAAACCAGTTTGCTCTCCCACAACTTTCAGTGCAACCTATGCTGTCACAGGATCCTGCAGGGAAACAGATATCAAAATCATTTCGGACCTGCACTGATCAGCGTTGATAGAGAAAGGAGGAAGAGGAGGGAGTGTTCTCAGCTGCTCCAGAGTGCAGTTTGTCTTGTGACTGTCACCACTGCTGATATTGTATATTAGCTAACAAAACTGAAACGTGTTCTTCCTGTTTAGCCTCCACAGTCATTTGATGTATCAAAAGTACAAAAGGTCGGGGAGACCATCTACAACCGCATCGTCTAAGGATTAGTTCTACAAACCTACACTGGCATCTGGAACCCCTAACCACATTCTTGAAGAGGTTATCTGGCAGAGCACAGGTGTGGAGATGAAGGCTGCATAATAAATGCAATGTATGACAACACCATTCCGCTTTTCACCAAGAAGGTATTACTGCCATGTTAATGTTTCAGTCCTATTCCATTCTCCACGCTGCAAATGACTCCAGAGTTTTAGATATCGGAGGGCAGCCTTAACCCATTCCCCCTCAAAACAATAAGCCAGCCAACAAACACTCACAAGTAGAGCACAGAGAAGTAGTTTTTGGAATTGATGCTGCTGCTACCTACTGACCATTTTATAATCCATTGCAAAATCTGCTCTGTCCAAGACATCATAAGGAAATACACAAAGAATTCTTGCATCTTCCAGCATATCCTTATCTGTCAAACAGAGCAGTAATTATTTTCCGGTCTTATTGAATTCGGTTTTCTAAATGACCATTAAAAGGCTCTGATGCCACAGAATCTGACTGAAATGACAGATTATTACAAGGTCACTAAACAGCTCGTCGTGAACTTCCTGATATTTTATAAACTAGATTGCCTTCACATACTGTGACACATGAACGATTGCAAAACTCCTTTCAACAAAGAACTTTTCAAGGCCTTTTGTCTTTAGCACTAGAAGTGCTTGGAGGGAGACAGTGTTCTCTGAAAAATATGAGGTTTAGTTTTTCACAATGAGGAAGCTGAATCTTAAAGAGCTTTTGTCCCTACTGAAAAGCCTTTGAATATAAAGTGGAACTAGCTAGAATCTCCTGTAAGTGATCCCTGGATAAAGACATAACACATATCATAATGCATTTCTTCTTAACCTTTCCACCCTCTGCTCTGTACTTGCTAAATTCTTCAAAATCAAATCAGGCAAATGACAGCAACTTTCACGCACTTTCAACTATATCGTAAATGAAGAACGTTTGTAAAAAATCAGTATGTACAGTGGTAAGGATATTCCTGTGTTAAAAGTGTTCTCCATTTTAAATAAAGGAGGAACCACCCTAAAGCTGAAAAGCCCTCTCTAAGTGTCATATTGTCAGCTAGGCTCATAATAGCTCAAAATGCTATGACTCACTAAAAAGTTATGCCTTTTTTTCCCCAGTACTACCCCCTCACCAAATCTGGATCATTAGTGCTTTCTGTCTTCACCATAGATAATAAGATCCTGTTATGGTGAACTGCCCTTTTAAAAATGCCCCTCTGTCACTATAAAAATAAAAAAATAAAATTTCAAAACTATACCTATGTGTTAAGTGATACTTTCATCTTGGTCAGTTTTCAATTAATTTACAATACTGTTTTGTTTATCAGCGTGGGAGCTGAGCCAAGCCCTCAGCGCATCTGATGAGCCTCACAATAACCCCAAATGCACCTGTTAATTTTGCCTCTGGGTAAACAGTTGAAAACTCCTCAGCTATTTCCTCAAGTTGGGTGGAAACAAAGAAACATGAGATTAAAAAAAAAAAAGGGGGCTAGATTAGGGAATTGGAGATGCATTAATTTAAGAAAGGAACAGGGTCAAACTAGGGGCTAGGAGGCTAATAAGCACAGAGCACACAGCAAGAAAGCTCACAGCAGGGTAAGAGTTCACTTAATTTATTCAAGCGATCTATTCCAGACGCAGTAAATGATACATTATTGGATCCAGACCTGCAACTGCTTACTAAGACCAACCTCACTTAAGTGTCATTACCCTCCCCTTTAGAAATATTGCTATTACCCAAACCTGTTCACAGTGAGGGTTTTACTCAGCTGGCAATCCACTAACTTTTGTTCTTTATGATGCTCCCCCTAATTCCCCCTCTCTGCTGTGGGAATTAGGCATAACAACCACCATGCTAACCGCAGAACACCCAAGTTGATCCAACTCTATGAGATTTTTAGTACTTTATTACACCGAAAACCAATCCCATGGATAGCAGACTATAAACAACAGCAAATGCTGTATCAAGCAAGCAGTAAGTGGTTAAGGACTTAGAGATTTAGTAGGGGGTTTCAATCAATCAAAGTCTCCTTCATACAAATTAGAGAAACCTGAAAAAGAAAGCAGAGAAACACTTATCATGGAAAATTTTAATGGAACTTCAATTTTATGTCTTTTTCTTTGAACAAAAGAAATAAAGGGCAGATGGTTTTACTGTAACAGATTGCCTTTTTTTTCCCTGCTGAATTATGATTAACGCATTTATTAAGCAAGAACAAAAAGGAGCACTTCTATGATGGCAAACCTTTTCAATAGCTGGCTGTTGATGTCCTCAAGAATATCATCTCATCCAACGATCAGATTATGCAAGATTTCAGAATACATTAAGACTGCATGGTACAGACAGAAGACAGAAAGTGTAGGGACTGTGAAGCACATGGAAGGCATAAACTTTTGCTTAGTGGGACTTTCTTCAGTCCTTAGAAACCTGGCAAGGTCACACATTAAAGACTACTTCCAACTACCATTCCAAAGAGACAACCGACTCTTCTGGTTATCCTGGGAGGGGCTCCGAGACGAAATAAACCACAAGTCCCTGCAACTCTTGCTCTGTGCTTGGGCACTTCTGAAGATGGACAGTACTCAGCAAAGAGAAGATCATAACCCACTGCATCACCCAGGGAGACCATGGTGCATATTGAGATGTGCTTACAGATTACACCGCAGGTTTGCCTGTGCTCCCTTCTGCACTGTATGGCTTAGATGCCAACCCCTATGAGATTTCACAGCACAGTGAAGTCCCTCCATCAGATGCCTGTTTTAACTTGTACTTTCCACACGGCTGGGGCAATAACGTTCTTATGCCGATAGAGAAGGAAAGGCTAATCAGCCATGAAAAAGATAACCGCTGCAAAACTTACAAAGTTCCTCCTGTTCTCCCCGGGCCAAAATTAAGTAACACTTAGCTTGACACCAAACACAGAACAGCTGGAATAGTGGGGAACTGCTGAAGGTTTTGTTTGTTAAAAAGTTAATCGACTGAAACTCATATATTCAGCCATTTGCTTCCCATGTTTGTTAATTTCCCACCCTTAATTGCTTTTGCAAGGTCCTTTGCATTTCTCGCTGGGAGCAATCAGTTCTTTATCTCTGGAAATTAGCAACTTTGGAAAGAAAACAATAGTAACAGGCTGCTCAACAGAAGCTTTTAGTGTGAGAGTGTTACCTATCTTTCAGATTTGGTGTCCATTTGCAGAACTGATTGCAAGGCTAATGACAGCGTCAGACACTATGCTACTTTATCTGTAGCAGAAGACCAAGGGCTCTTCATAATGCTTAAAAGAACATATTTAAAACCCCACTTTTTGGTCATCTTTCTCTGCTATAAAATGTTATAGATTACTCTCAAATGCTTTTGTAACAAGTTCACAGTGTGAACTTTCAAGATGGTCCAGCTCTGGTGCTTTAGGTTGGGACAATCTAGAAAAGATAATTCCCGAAGCAGGATTCACATCTGCATCTGAATGTAAAAATGAGAAACAACTAGCCCTAGGACTTTGCTTTGCACACCTCTAGGTGACAGCATTAATAATTGGAGGGCTGGTGGCAATTTGCATTCCAAGCAGTTCTATTCAGTTGATTATATTCAAAGTATTGCCACTACAAGCCTTTAAAAGGCCTCTGCAAAAGTCATAAAAACATTCAGAATTGCAGTTTCTAGATTTTTTTTTTGTCTGATTGTTACTTTTGATCTTTTAGCATTCAGATTTTCAGTCTTTTCTTGGAAATCTCAAGGGCTGCAAAGCAAAAAAGCTGAGATCTTGAAGTAACCATCTAGCTCCAGGAGCTGGGGCTTTAAGAAAACACTAGATATTGCAAGACCCATGCTAAAATCATGAGAGCTGGAAACACTGTGTGGGGCTTTGGTTTTTCTTTACATGAAGTACTGAGGAAAAAAAGCACATAAAAAAGGCGATTAGATCAATCAGTCAGATTTATAAATGTAAGGGGGCTTAAAATACTCAAAATATATTAGATTGATAAAGAATATTTACTACATCTGATATATCTGTAATGTACAAAAAAAAGAGTATCATATACATAGATCCAAACTAAAGCCATTCATTTAAAAATCCCCTGAGTTTGTATGACTCACGTAAGGTGAATTTTTAATTTTAAATTATTTTTCCCTTCTGATATCAGTGCCAACTCTCCCCAACCCCTTAACACGATTAGCAGCAGACAATGCCACCACTGTTTCCAGAGCAAGGACATAAGCTAGGAACAAGTAATATAACAAAGCTGTTCGTGGCTCTACAGTTAAAGGTTATGTCAGCATTTTCATGATAGAAACCCTGTTTCAGAGGTCAGTAACTCTTCTGGAAAAGCTCACTCCGTTTATAAACTTGGCGCAGAGAGTTCCTGCCGTAAGACACATTCTTTCAGGAAAACTTAACTATATGCATGTATGTCTGTGTATACATATATATATATGTGTATAATGGGTAGCTACCATGAGACCATAATTAAGGGTGCAGGATGGTCTTAGCTTAAAGTGGAATTCTGCTTCCTCTCTAACATTCAGACAGACAGGGTGATTTGAAAATTGTTAGGTCAGGTCCAGGACTGGGGGAGTTCATGGCAATGTGACCTTACTTGGTCAAAGGGTTCCTACTATACACCTTCGCTTTTTGCCCCCCATGATCTAGCTTTTTAAAATGCAGCATTTATGGAACTTTTTAACATTTACAAACAGGGCTATGGAAATAAGCCAACAGTGCAGGAAACTCGTGACACTGAAATCCTGGGCTAGTATCTTTATCAGTGACCTGGAGGAGAAGATGGGGTGCTCACTCATCAAATTTGCAGATGACACACACCTGGGGGAACTAGTTGATATTTTTTGCCATTCAGAGGGATCTTGACAGGCTGGAGGAATGGGCCAACAGGAACCTTGTAAAATTCAACAAGGTAAGATGCAAATGGGACAGATAATCAACTGTTGAAATATAGCATGGCTAGCTAGCAGCTCTGCTGAAACAGGCCCCAGGTCCTGATGGCCAGTAGGCTGAACATGAGCCAGCACTGTGCCCTGGCAGTGTTGAAGGCTAGCAGGATCCAGGGCTATATTAAAAGTCCCATAGCCAGTAGATCAAAGGAAGTGATAATTCCCCTTTACTCAGCATGTTACACTGCATCTAGAATGCGATGTCCAGTTTTGGGTCCAACTGCACAAGAAAGATGTTGAAAAACTGGAGTCAGTCCAATGGAGGGCTGCTAAGATGGTCAGCTGGAGCTGGGAAAAAATTTTGTGGTGAGGTGAGATAAGCAGTAGGTTACACAGGGAGGTTTCACAATCTCTGTCCTTGGAGGTTTTCAAGACCCAACTGGACAAAGACCTGAGCAACTGGACCTGAATTCAGCGTTGACCCTGCCCTAAACTGGAGGTTGGATTAAGACCTCCTGAGGTCCCTTTCAACCCGAATGATCCTCTGAATGGAGTCAGCTTCATTCTGAAATACACTGGTGAGACTGGGACTTCAACATGCTGACCCAGATAATGGACAGTCATGCCAAATCCAAGTTGGGGATCTTAGGTTCATGAACACATCTTTCTCATTCTGCTTTTATGCTTCTCCATAGCCTTTCTGATCACGATCTCTAATGTGCTGCAAGGTGGTGGATGAACTAGTGCACAAGCACTAGAGCCATCGTGGCATGTCTACCCCTTTATTAATATATGCTCTTGACATGGAAAAACTACACTCAGTAATGAGGAGGAAAGGTTATTCGTACCTCCCAACTTTAAACACCTCAGTTTCATCTCTCCAACTTTCCTCTACAGTCAAGTGGGTAAACTGTATCAGGTGCCTGATTTAGTGTTTTCAAACCACTTTTTGGATTATGATCTCTGTCTTTTCATCAACCAGGGAGGGCAAATAGAGAGATCAACTGATGCACCTTGCCAGTTAGGCTGAATGTTGTGAATAATGCGTATGTCTTCATCCTCATTGTCCCACAAATCAGCACTTACACAGGTAGCAGTTTCACACTTGAGTATGTGTCTCTCCTCCTATCTTCTCTATCCAACTAGGGACAAATATGTGAGGCTCTTCAACTCTGAGAGCCCTACAGGCAGTGTTGACATGCAGACAGTTTCACAAGGAACCTTTGGGCTGCCATGAGGCAGCGGACAATGAGGCAACAGGCACGTTTGCCAATAGAGCACCTGGCTGGTAGGAGTATTTGGTGTAGCACTTCTTGCAATTGAAACTGAACCCCCCGACAGAACCACAAAATTACTTATTTGTATTACTGTGGCATGACCTGGCCTGGGTGGACTACAACCCTTGCCATGGTAGTTCACATAGTAGTAGTACACACATGAATCAAAAAGTCTGAGAGAGATGAAACCGATACAAACAGTTTTCTTCAAGTGGCAGCGCTGGAAGAAGGATGTAGGAAAACAAGCTTGGCTGTCATGACAGGCAATGGTTGCAGTACATCAGCTGTCCAACCCTTGTGAAGATTCCTGTTGGCATCAAAGACTGAGATTTGAAGCACAGCAGTGATGAAATAGCTTTGAAAGTGTTTACAGTGGGCTCCTCCCAAGCTTGATCAGTAGCATGGGAGAAAGAGAGAGGTGTTTGTCTGAAAATCTAAGAAGTGGGTGCTGAATGTGGGTGTCGGAAGCTGGCTGCAGGCAGGAGTCAACCAGTTGATAGTGAAGGAGAGATGACAGACAGGCTGAATACAAGACATGAAAGGATTGTGAAGTGAAGACAAGTAACACTGGTCTGATGTGATAGAGGAAAAGGAGCCAGCAAAGACGTGTGACATGCTGAAAGCAGCAGCTGAGGGAAATGATCTTCCCAGAAACGTTCTGAGTGGATGTACACAGTTTTGCACATCACATTCACCAAGCCCACAGAAAAGGATGCTGCCCAACTTAAGACATGAAATTATGACAGCCTCAATGTGCTAAGTAGATGGACAGAAATAAGTATCACTCAAAGACATGATGCACAGAGACTCAGCAAAATGTAACCTAACCTGGTGCATCTCCCTTTGTCCATCTCTTTGGCCGGAAAGCTTCATGTGAGTTCATTCAAAGACTGGATTTCTTTTCCCCCACTGCCAGGAAGAGGATTGTAGCCTGGCCTGTCTTCTTCACACAAACCTTCAGAACATCATTGTTTCAAAAACCCCTGTGACAGGTCCAAATAGTTAGGTATGACAAAGGCTTGAAATTCACATTTATTTTCTTGGTAGATTCAGTTTCCTCCTTCATGTGTGGACAGTAATTTATTATTGATGAGTCACCAGTCCATTCTGTTCACTGCCATTTGTACTTGTGTGCACGTGCATATTTTTCTTTTATCTGACCACTAAAAAGCATCATATGCATTTAGTCTGTATCTACCTCACTGTCTGTACATTGAGAACAAATTAGATTAGATCTGCTGAGATTCACCGATACACTGCAACTCTTGGACATATGCCAGAGGGTGCAGTTGAGCAAACTGCTCTGGCTGTTGCTGATCTTAATGCTCAATGCATTCCCATTCCTTTTCTGCCTGGGCCAGAAGTTTCCCTCAGATTCACTGGTTAAATTGTTTACTTACTAAAGAAGATACTGTTGCATTTTGTGATTTCAAAAGAAAAAAGAGAAAAGTGGTCCCAGTTATTCCAACAGAACTACTCAGAAGAGTTAAGACCAGTATGTGTCTAAACTTCTGCACAGTTTAGGCCAAATATGTTAAGAGACAAGCAAAAGCTCAGCTGAAATTGAAATTGGCCAGAGATGTCAAAAACTACACAGAAGGGCTTTTCAGGTGTGTAAACAACAAGCAGAAAGAGAAGGAAAATACTGGCCCACTGTTACACAGAAGAGATGAATTGGTGACCAACAATGCTGAAAAGGCAGAGGTCCTCAGCACTTTCTTCACCTCTGTCTTCACCAGCACTGTTGGGCCCCAGGACTCGGGAACAAAAATCCAGGTTGATGCAAACACAGACCCACTGTCAGCGAAGGAAGAGTTGGTATGGGAACTATTACTGGAGCTTGACCCCTACAAATTGATGGGCCCTGACATTATCCACCCGAGGGTGTTAAGAGAGCTGGCTGACATTGCAAGGCCGCTCTCATAATATTTGAGAAGTCATGGAGAGTAGGGGACATCCTAGAAGACTGGAAGAAGGCTAATGTCACCCCCATCTACAAAAGGGCTTAAAGGCGGATCCAGGAAATTATAGGCCCATCCGTCTTACTTCAGTCCCTGGGAAAGTTATGGAACGAATCCTCCTGGGCACTATCACAAGTCAAATGAAACACGAGTGGGAAAAGCCAGCATGGATTCACCAAGGGCAAATTGTAAGGTCTTGCACCTGGGAAAACATCATCCAGGAGCGCAGCACAGGCTGGGATCTACCCGGCTGGGAAGGAGCTCTATGGAAAGGGATCTGGGCATCCTGGTGGACAACAAGTTCAATATGAGCGAACAGTGTGCTGCTGCGGCAAAGAGAGCCAACAGGATGCTGGGTTGCATCAACAAGGGCTTCACCAGCAGAGATGAAGAAGTCATTACCCCACTCTACTCAGCACTTGTCAGGCCACACCCAGCCCCATACTGTGTGCAGTTTTGGTCCCCGCTATGCAAAAAAGGTGTGGACAGGCTGGAGAGGGTCCAGGGAAGGGCCACAAAGATGATCAAAGGACTGGGAAACCTCCCATATGAGGAAAGGCTGAGAGAACTGGGTTTGTTCCGCCTTGAGAAAAGAAGGCTTAAGGGAGACCTTATCGCCATGTTCCAGTATTTAAAGGGTGGCTACAAAGAAGATGGAGACTCCCTTTTTACAAGGAATCGCATGGAAAAGATGAGGGGTAACGGGTACAAGTTACTCCTTGGAAGATTCCGATTGGACACAAGAGGAAAATTTTTCACAATGAAAACAATCAGCTATCGGAATAATTTCACCACGGAAGTGGTGGATTCTGCAACATTGGACACCTCTAAGATTCAGGTGGACAGGATGTTGGGCCGTCTTGCCTAGACTGTGCTTTTGTCAAGGTAGGTTGGACTAGATGATCCTTGCACCCTGGTATTCTACGATTCTATGATTCTATGAAAATACAAGGCTTTGGCAGTGTTCATCTCAGCTACCAGATATCAGGAAAACAAGGACAAAACCCAAAACATAGTTAACTTCAAAGTGCTTGGGTATTCCATATAATTAGAAGAACTCAAAAATAGTTAAATCACAAAGCAATTTCTTTATACCAAATGGAATTAGGTAGGTGATAATTCTTAACATACACCAGCAACTTTGCAATATTTTTTTAGATGAATTATTATTTGTCATACTTGCAACATTACAAGAGCTTTCCCTGAAAAGAAGCTATAAACAGCACAGTCTCACCCAAAACTTGATCCTACTTTAACTGAAGTCTAGGACTATAGTTTTCTTCGTTGGTACAGGGTCAAGATGCTGATGTGCATATACAATGTTTTTTTCTTTTCTTACCATCCACATGGAATAGAAAATAGAATAGAATATTCTTTTAAGCAGGCAGCTTTAGGAAATTACATCCCAATCCTCAGCTCTGTGGTAACAGCCAGTCAAAAACAAAGCCAAGGATTGTTACTTTGACAAATTAGATAGTATTCATTCAAACCGGCTCTGAACTGCAAACATATATTACACACAATAATGTGCGTGTATATACACACACACATACAAATACATATACCCCTTAAAATTCATAATTGCTATTCTGAGGCCTTTATAAGTTCTGGGGACTAGGATTTTCTTGCAGCAGGTGTGGAATATCACTATTACTGGATTTTGATGGACTGCGACCAAGTTCCAAGGCAGGGGCGTGGATAGGCTAACTTTGCTACTATTGCACCACTTAAGTGCTTAGCAGTCAGAATTACATGTTAGGTCCCTGTGGAAAGTGAGGCCACAGGGTCTAACAAGAGACTCTCTTCTTCTGCACTATAAAGGGGGTGAGAAGCTAAGAAAACAGGCAAGGGTCTCCCACTGGGGGAGATGGGCGAGGAGAAAGCCAGCCAGGGAATTTGTGAATTATTTGGGACAAACTGGCAAGGAACTTTTCAGCAGAGGGTGTTGCAGGCCCTGTGGGACGATGGAAACAGCTGTTATGTGCCCCGAGCAATGCCTCCAAGTGGGTGTTCTGCTCCCTCCCGGCCCCGCACCGGTGTCTTGGACAAAACGATTTTCATTAGGCTTTACACGGGGATGTGAGTTCCGCCTTCAGTGCCTGTGTACGGAAGCTACGCTAACCCACTAAAAAGAGCACAGGCTCTCCAGGAGCCACCATAGTCTGAAGAATGAAGGTCCTCTTAGCATTGCTTAACAGAAGAAGTAGTGACATGTCAGGCTACCATACGAGAGCACCAGAAGACAGGGCTTGCAAACAGCAAGCAGTGGCTCCAGAAGCCTTGCAGGTTTAAATGGCCCTTAAATCCATCTGCAGGTCTCCCCAGCGTGATTTCACTTCCATCTAATAAAGGGACAAAGGAAACTTTTGAAGCAGGAGGAAAGAATTCATTCATAGTCCAAAAAGTTGTCCTTATTTTAAATAACCTACTCCTTAACATGGCAAAATAGTAGAGCACAGAAACTGAAATTGGAACAGTGACTGCACTATGGAAGGAATACTTGCCAACGGCGAGCAGCAGGACCCACCTGTATGGGATGCCGTGGCTGTTCAATATTGATGGGGACCATCTCAGGAGAGGAGCACTGATGGAGAAGCACCATTTCTGCCAGCAATACACAGAAGCATGCAATGTGACACAAGAGTCCGTCTGGTTCCTGCACCTTCACAATGCTGCCAGTTTCTAGCAATAATTGCAATATTTGGGGGGGTTTACATTTTCACCCAAAGCCCAATTCCAGGAGCGAGTACACAAGACTCTCAGTTTTCAAAGATAATTACATAATCTTTGAGATTTTGTATTTGCAGAAAAATGCCTGACACTATGAACCAGAAAGGCTTATGAACCAGCAGGAAGTAAGAAGACCCTAAGCAATATTATTTTTAAAATCTCCTCATCTTTAAGCCAGTATAATGATTTTTTTGGATTCTGACTCATGGCTTTGAAGACTTGGGTGTTTTCAGTTGCATACTCATCTGAAAACAGAATTTTGCCTTGAAAGACAGTCCGATATACATACAGAAATATGCTTTTCTAAATGGGAACTTATTTTAATATCCTGTAATCCTATAAGGCAATGGTTATTCTTTTCAGCACTGTTTCTCGTGTGCCTTTCAATATTTGTCGGTGGGTTTTTGGCTGCCAGTCTGAGACACTAATGTTTTAAAAAGAGATTTTGCTGCTTGTGAAAATCTTTAGTCACCAGAGAGATAACACACATGTAATGGACTTACTGCTAACGTCAAAGTCATATACAACTGCCATTTTATCATGTACTGTTTATTTTTTAATATCTGTGCATAACTATAAAAGAACATATTTCTAATCCAGGGCTAGGATTGCCGTCCTTACTGAGACCATGGATTTGAATATTCCTGTTGAGTACAAAATGCAAAAACAGACAAAATGCAGCTATAAAGCAATGTAAGCCCTTAAGCAATAATAAAACACAAAGAAAAGTACTTGAGACGTTACCCCTCATTTCTTGCAAAGTAAGCTCATATTTAAGTTCAGATGGACCAGGTTAACAATCACTATTTTTAATGTTAAAATGCCCTGGGGAAGTTATAAACTCACCAAATATGCTGTTAAACTTACTTTATATTGTGTGCAGCTGTATGGCTTCATACCAGTGACCAAACTTCCTAAATGGGCCAGTGAAGTAAAAGACGGTCTCCCTTCCCCCCTCACACCCTCCCCCCCCAACAATGACTTACTTGTCACAGGAATTTAATTTATTTTGGTAGTATGTCAGGCTACTATTCAGTTTTGACTTTCCCTACCTCTCTTACCCTATGTTTTTGCATCTGGTAAGATCAGGATGAAGGAACAGATAAGGCAGGAGAAGTATTAAACATGAATGATGCTTTCTCCCTTATAGCAGTCCTTGCTATGAAACAGAAAGGTCAGATTCTAACTGATTTTGAATCATGCTATACGTACCGCTTAATACGGCTTTATTTTATATTCACATTAGAAGCCTTTCTCTAGAACTATCTGGCATAATCAATTCCACTGAACTAGTTATCAAGATAAACCCCACATTTGTCCTCCCCTCCCCCCCCCCCCTCCCCGAACAACCGTATAAGCCTGCAACATTTATTTCTTTCAGTAAATGTATTTTCCTGCAAATGCTTCTGTAGCCTGTATTGGAGGTCTTAAAGGAGGAGGTCTGGCTGACGGATTTGGATTTTGTGAACTTAACAAGGAGGCCGTTATGAAATGGAGCTTTGGCATGCCATGGCTCATTGGCAGTGATTAATTGACCGACATAGTTTCACATGATCCATTCTGACATCTAGACACAGACCTCACCTAGGAAATCGCAAGTGGATATTGATACTGCATCACCAAACTTAGCATCACGAACTCTTTAAGGCTATTTTAGGCTTTGCTGGCAGAAACTGCTTCTCCTGAAGCCTCAGCTAGGATAAATGGCCATCAGTGAAATAATTACTTAAAAATGGATTTCGAGCTGGTTAATAAATAACAAATCCATGGAGTCAGAGCAATAAGGAAAAACTGTGTCAGGCTGAAATGCCTTTAAGAAAACCAGGCTCTTCAGTAAAACAGCAGACTATATACAAATTAGCAAGATAACTGCTATCAACAGCACAGCAAAGGGAAAATGCTCTCCCCAGCATAGTTTGAAAATCAGTATTACTTTTGGCCACTAACAAAATATAATTATTTTTGCTATTTATTTTTTGCACAGAATTCATACAATACATTTCCAAAGCTCTCAAGACACATCTAAAGCACAAAGATAAATATAGCCAACCAGCTTCTAGCTAGGTTCGAAAGACATGCTTTTCAGATCACTGGTCAGCTGTTGTACTTCAGCTAAAGCATAGAAGAAACAATTTATTTTGCTATATTATAGTATATCCATTTTTCATTGTAAAGAGATAGCTGTCTTATTCAAGAAGAACCCTGATTAAAACCAGATGTTTTTTTAAAAAATTCAACAAGTTTAAATATACTATTAGAGCTTTAACTTGATTGGATTAGAAGCCTTTAAAAATCTTCCCATAATATATACATATTTGTTTTAAAAGTAATTCCCTGGATTTCATGCACAAGGTCAATCAGCTGCCCTGTCCCCTTGGTGACCAAATCTGCTCCACAGCGTGCTGTTGGCAGAGAAGTGAAGGAGCTGGGCAACATTAAGTCACAACACAGCATCCTGTCACTAAGTAAACAGCGTTGTACAATGACATCAGAGGAAATAAAGGCATGATAAAATAAAAGAAGGCAAAAAAGTGCAATTATTCCAAGTCTGCTTATGGGAAAACAAGCAGTAGGAACAGCTACTGTAATGTTCAGTGCCTGGGGTTGAGGCAGGATCAGACTTTCAAGCAAATTAGCCAAGGGGCACTAGTGCAAAGGGGATACTTCCCAGATCCACAGTGACTTGATTAGCAGTTTACAGGTAAATAAGGAGGGCAACATTTGCATTAGCATTAATATGAATAAATAGTTTAGCTCAGGGCTGCTAGTAATGCAAACCGCAAAGTTCAGTGGGCTGATTCTTTACATTGTAAGTATTCCATGACAGGCTTTGTGAAATATTTAGTATTTATTTATTTATTTATTTATTTATTTATAGGGTTAGCAAAGCTTACGTAGCAATAAACATACCACAGACCTCAGGTATTACTAGGAATGGCTTTTGGGAATACTGATCATCTTCCTTTGTTCTAGGTTTCAACTGAATCAGCATCGCTAGAAATGGATTCACTCATTCCCACTCTGACACTGTTCAGTGCTGTAGTCATACAAAAATGTATTCCTATGGTCTCGAAACCATTTTCAGGCTATATAGTCTTTGCTTAGTAAAAGTCTACAGATAGAGGAAACTTACTTGCTTTAGAATACCTGTTCTTTTAAAGAGCAATACTTCATGGAAATGTATTTGTTTCAGTGCAAATATTCAGGATGGAATTTCTAGTGGGTGTGAGAAAGAGTTCAGCATCAAAATGAACAGAAGTCCTCTCCCCTCCCTTGAAATGAAATTGTTACTCTCTGACTAGTCTTGACTCTGGTGGATTTCTAATGGGATAATTGCATATTTGGAAACATAAACCCACAAAACCCAGTCCATTAAATTAGATGTAAAGCATCTCTCAGAAGAAAAGATATGGCTATCCCAAACTCCAGTCGCCATTTCCATGAACTAAAACCAAACCCCCTATACAACACACAAAAATGATGCAAATCATCATTGCCTCAAACTAGACACCAATCATAAAAAGATGAGAGCAGGCTCATATGCAGCCATGCCCTACCTACAAGGGAACTATGTCTTCCACAGAAAACCTGAATCCTCCAGCAGACATTCCGGTCAGTGGAGTGGGAGCTTATGGAGCCCAGGTTCAGGCAAAAGACAAAGTTGAGGACTCACAGTTCCCTCTAAGCAGAATATTACAGGCACTGCTTCTAACCTTATACCATTACTGTATTATACATAGATGTGAAAGTACCTGTATGATGTGTGGAGGAAGATTGATCTGGAGTGTAAACAACTATGTAAGAAGGCTGAACTAACAATTAACCTAGTCTATAAAGTTTGCAAAGCCAAAAATAATTTGTTTAGTTTTATGATGCAAATTCTTCCTCAAATAAAAAACTTCATGTCTTTTGCAGCTGTTGGAACTTTACAATGCTTAGAAACCAGATTGGGATTTGAAGACATTGGACGAAATTTAAGCATGAAGAGCAATACTCCCTGGCCAGTGAAATCGCTGCTGAGGGCTACTGTGCAGGCACAGGAACGCGTGAGAACTCTGTAATGTGCTCAAGCAGTAGCTAATAAAAAAAAAATCATTTATGGAAATTTCTTACATGTTGTAAATAGCTCTTGCATGTTGCAACTTGTTACCATTTGGGTTTTTCACTGGCTATCCCCCAGCTTATTCAGGCAGGGTGTGAAAAGCAGTGTGCAGGAGAGAGTTACAAAGTCCTTTAGAAAGTAATGGGCATTTGTTCCATTTTCCAATGCATTACAAGTAAATAGTCTCGCTTTGTTAGTGGTGAATGTAATGAGCACTAATGAATAGCCCAGGCTGTTTTTGGTTTGACTGCTGTTGCTCTCGTCGGCCTCCCCGGTGTTAGGCCACCCCTGCACCTCACTGCCCAGACAGAACGACAAAGGAAGACCTTAGCAAGGACCGAGCCGTTCTGGTGGGGATCCTGCCATCTCCCCAACAAAAGTAACCCCCAAATGCAACCTAAACAAGATAGACAAACGGGGATAGAGGGCAGGAATATACCAACTAAGTCTCTAGTACAAGAGGCCTATTTTGCTGAAGATGTGCTCCCTACATTCAGCCAGGCATGGGGCAGGCTCCTTTTGCCATATACTTGCAGGTGCACAAGCACAGTGAAGCACAAGGTATTTTTCCAAACTATCTTCCTCTGCCTACCTGTTCCTAGAGGCAGGATTTCTCTACAGAGGATAAAAATGTAGTTACATTTGGAAACATTAAACCAATTTGACCTTAGACAAGATGCAGCAGCAAATTTTCCGTATACAGCAGACAATTTCCAACTGATTTCAGTAGGAGGTGGATCAGGACTTCACGAAATAACTGATGAGGAGGCAGACAGCGGTGACAAGATGAAAGAGTGGCAGTCCTACAGAATACTCATTCTCTAAAAAGTTGAATCAGTGAAAATAATGTTCCATCTGATGGTTGAAAGTACGTCCATTCATTAAGCAAGCTCCAGCTTTGACAACAGTATTGCTATGACTATAATGCGCTAGAGAGAGAAAAAAAGAAATTCTTAGTTCAGTGGCTCCTTCACGATACACAATTACCATGAGTAAAAAGTAATAGGAAGAGATAGGAAAACAATTTCAGTGTAGACTTTAGACCTGCATAATGCTTTTTAAAGCTTAGTCCATTTTATCAGTGAAATCAGTTCGACAAACACTGAATCTAATTAATTCAGTTTGAGCCTAGTTACAAGAGGAATAACAACCAAAATGTCCTAGCATAGTTCTTTTTTAATATTTGTACAGAAGAAGTATCATATGTGCAGTTGCATGCATTTAGGAATTATCTGTTCCAAAAACTTAATCCAAGAGCATTTTTCTATAGCTAGTTAGTTACAAATGCTTTTATTTTCAAATAACTACTCCAGTTTCTCCTGGGACTCAGTAAAAGTAACTTATGGCATGATTAGTAGAGCTCAGCCACTACTTCTGCTTGCATAACATTAGAAAAGTTAATCTGTTGACGGTTCATGTCTAATGTGAATGTTTCAAACAGAAAAGTCAAGTTGGACAGACTCTGATAGAGTAGCATTTGCCTATAACAGAAACACAGTGCCTGTAGTAGACAATAATATTAGTTAATAGACCATTACCTACAATTTGAATGCTTCTGAGCAGAAAAGACTTTGCTAGAGAGAGTAGCACAAAACATTTAAACTGATACCATCTACAAAAAAAGGCCTACCCTAAATTTTAAAATTCATCAAGATAGAGAAGATACTCAAACACAGTTCTGCAAAATAATGCAAACATGCATGCACAGTATCCAGATGGATAACAATACAAAATACTCCTAGATGAACCAAGTTAATTTAAACATCTATTCCTTGTATAAGATAAATCACAATATAGTATTAACCTGACAGTGTGAATAGTGTAAATCCAAGGAATTACTACTTCACATAGTAGAAAGAAAAATGAGGAAACTCTGATTTTAGACACTAAACTTAACAACTTCTAATTCTTATCTCTAGGTCTTGATAACCTTTGTTACCTTTATAGCTTTCAACTATGGGTACCTAGGACCTGGAAAATGAATTAGAGTTGCCCATTAGTCATTTTCTGGTCTCCGAATGTTAAATCATACTTTTGTTTATTCTAACCTTCACATGAAAACCCTCCGTTAGAAATGTACAGCCCAATGTTTTAGTCTTAACAGGGAAAATGAAAAAAAGTGACAGGTAAAATTAAATGTTTCAGATGTTTTCTTTGGAAAGTTACATCTCAACTATTTTGTGGGGGAGGATAAATGAGGCGAGATCATTTTAACATACTACCTCAATAATATATGCAGAGTGCCTCAGGAAATGTAAGAACTGTTGGCCCTATAAATGAAAAATTAAGAGGAAGACAACTATTTATTTCATTAGTCATCTATATTTCTACTTAGAATCGTTGAATAACCTGAAGGCTCCAGCTGGCTAGAGATTTCTTGTGATCTCAGAAATCAGGAATACTTAACCCATCTTTTAAGATTACATTCACTTTATTTTTCCCTCAAGTCACAGTTGTATAAGTTTTCTGGAATTTTAGAATATGTTAAGATATGTCTGAACTGCCGTTATTTTGATTTGCAAAAATACATAGTAGCTTTATGGGCTAGAAAACTGTGTTCCTATCCCTGTTTCCTGCCTCCAACCATTTCTATCTACTGTGTATCTCCAAGAGTAATTCACGGAAATAATCTCTCTTTTTTTCTAACTCTAATAATTGCTCATCTCCCACTCCCATTTTTTGGTATATTTATCAGTATAAAACACAGTGTCTTAAGCACACATATACACTATTGAAATCTGATGAGCTCCTTTGCAATAAGAACAGTTTCTGCAACCTCTAGTCACACAAATGACTACTGTGATGGGCAAACACCTTCAACATCTGTTCATGTCTTCAATTTGACACTTTCTTTATGAAATTACTGGTCAAAATACAGTTCGCTTTTTCTAAATCTTAAAGCAGCAGACTGTGATAACTGGTTTTGCAATCAGGTATTTCAAATGATCATTGCAGGCTTCTTGTTTTTAAGGAGATATATTTAGGTCTGAAAACACAGACCAAATGTTGCCATGTCTCTTCCATTTTTTTTGGTCATAAGAGTATGCTAGTCAATAACGAAACCATCTGAATTAAGTCATATTTGGAGGACTCCAACATTTCCATGAGTCTACAAAAGGAAAAAGGACACCTTTCAGAGCTTTAAAAAGAATAATAATGATTAAAAAAAAATCCATTTGGAATAGTCAAATCTTGTAAGAAAAATGTGCTCCACTTGGAACTCAAAAAGCAAAATGAAATCATATCACCACACTGAGAGAGCTTTGTCCTTATTTGTATTTTTTAAAGGTAAGTTTATTCCAAATTACTATTTGAAAATCATTTAGGAATGAGAAAGTGTTGATGATTATAACACATATTCAGAATATTTTTTCATAGTTACAAAAAAATTAAAGATGGATTGTAGTATACTTAGTTGTGGTGGGAATCATATACAATTCTTTTTTAAACAGCTATATTCTGCACGACAGAGAGCCTCATGAAATCACAACCATGGTCAAGAGATGCATATGCATCCATATGAGGTGAAACTTGGTACTAGGTGCCTTGTGTGAAAAAACTTATCATGACTTCAGAGCCAAAAAGGAAAACATATCCAATGTTGTACTACAAACAATAAACTCAATATTCTGTGATGCACTCAGAATAAATCAGACCAAAAAAAATATCTAAACCAACTATACATCAGTGTTACACAGCCATAATCAAATACAAAATTTACCCAAATGAGTGAAAGTCAAGAAACAGAACAAAAAACTAGTGATGATCGTATTATGAAAAAAGAAGGGCAAACCTTATTAAAATAAGAAAAAGACTTATCAGCTAGTACCCCTCTCATACTCACTAATCTAACAAATCAGAAATTTGATCTGCACCTTGGCCTCCACTCTGTTGTCTGTAAAAGAGATTCCTGTCAAGACCCAGGTAGTGAATCTCCTGTTGTCTTTTCCAACATGATGTTTTTTGACTAGACAAAAAGCATAGTGATATTCTATACACTGTAAAATCAGATGATCTTTCTCCCTCCCCCCCTTTTTTTAAATGTGGTTGTTCATGTACAACTTCTTTGGTTTCTAACATAACTGTGATTTGAGTGTTTGGTACCAGTTAAGATTTTTTTGCTCCTATTTCAAATATGTTTGTACTAATTGTGCATTATGGAGGAATGGAAAGTTAACTTTGAAACAATTTTTCTTTTAGAAACTTGAGGTCAGCTGTTACATGTTTTTTCACAGCTTTAATACTATAGCAGTGGTTTTAACAAACTTTTGAGTGATTATTATCTGAATAATGCCTACGTTTGGAATCATGTTTTTATGTTTTCAAACTAGAAGCAAATTGTGCCAGCACTTACTTGTTACTTTTATTAATGCGCAGCCCTCTTTTAGCTGCAGTTCTGCGCTATTCCTTACCGCCATACTCCATATCTGTGGTTTTTTCCACTTCATTTGTATCCTTTTCGCACATTTTGCATGCTTCTTTTTGCATTCTCTTTTATTTTCACGCCAGTCAGCTCTGGGAAAACTGACAGTGAAAGAATGAAAGTGTTGTGAATCGTACCTAAAAACACCTGGTAAAAGTTTATTTTATGGCATCAAATAAAAATGCTGAAAAATACCTGTCAAATGATTTTTTTTAAAACCAGAAAACCAGAAGCTTGAAATACAGTGAAGCAGAAAAAGAGGTGTAAATTTACAAGAAGCTAGGCAATGGTGATAAAAAGCAATTTTGCAAAAGTTGAAAAAGAAGAAAAAGATTAAATGACATTAAAAAATATTCAAGTCTTCATTTGATTATCTTTAATCTAATTATAAAAAGGAGCTGCTTAGTTCGCTGCAAAACAAGGAGACCTTAGATGGTTTAAGCAGAAAAAACAGAGGCTAGCGCAGCAAAAATAGTGCTAAATTAAAGCACTTGGAGGCCAAGGGCTTTGAACCTGGGTTTAAGCAGTCATTCCAACCTTGTGAGGCAGGGGCTACAGAAGTTTGGGCTCCTGCTAACAGAGCCCTCATTGTTCCACCAGGCAGCTAGAAAAATGCTGCTTTATATCTCCTCACACCACAAGCCCAGCACACAGAGCCTAGGAGGAGAAGGAGTCCGAGGGTGTGCTATCCATTGAAAAGCCATTTTTCCGCTATAAACTACCCCATGCTCCATTCCTGGCTCGCCAACCGCGCTAACGGGATGTTATGATGGTGCATAATTTATAACTGGAAATTTCTGATTTATGTGGGATTGGGGGCATTCGCGTGCCCGCCCTCCCAACCTTCCCTCCTTCACTCAACCCTGGGCACGGCGAGGTGAAACCTTTCAAACTGCAGAGCCAAGGTACCCACTGCGCTAGTAGATAAACATTGCACAGTTGAAAGTTCAGTTATTCCACACCTGTTTAAGATGTTTATTCAGTAATTAAAGATTAATGTGTATTCCAGACCAGATAAATATATACTGTACACACGCATGCATTCTGTAAGGAACAAAGATTTTACTGTATTGGGCTACTTAAGGGTACTGAAACGTACAATTTTAAAAAGCCTAAGCCATGTCACATTTAGGCCGGGCTCTAAATTACATTACATACATTGGTAAAAGATGCTAAGAGTAGGTCAGTCGGAAGAATTACTGAAGACAATTTAGAGACAGGTCACTATTTGTTTGTATGGCTCATAACTTTGGCTGTTTGCAGAGACAGCTGTGGTTCATTGCTATTCTGCAGCGAGCTCAATAGAAGGCATATGTGATGATGTTTGCATGATTTTGACTTGCTGAACCTGTAATAAAATGTATTAGGCTGAAGCGCTCGAAAATGCTTTATTTACATATATGTATATAGATAGGTACATGCTATGTATAAACTTTTATATACATAGCTACACAAAAATATTCTTCATATGTATATACACACACAGAAATTATATATATGTACACACATGTATACACAAATAAATGAAGAACTCTTTCATAAGTTTTCCATATGCAAAAATATATACAAAATAAAAAGGAGAGATCCATTGCGATAATAAGAGGATAACACGAGACCTTAGTAGGATATGTCATCAAAGGAGTATTTTCACAATGATTGAGACAGACTGTCTTTTCCTTAACAAATGTCCAGTTAAAAAATGTTTTATTTGACCAGGATAATAAATAGACATAATATAATGAATCTCATCTAATTTCTTTTTTTTTTTTTTTTTTTAAATGCATAAGCAAATGGAGATACTCTACTCACATCCTGTTACCTTTCAAAGGAAGCTGTACATGTACCTCTAATAAGCCTCTCTTGAAAAAGATCTATTTCCCGGTCTACAAACTCACTGTGCAGTGTAGCATGGAGGTTGGAAGCAACACCTTTACAGTCATAAATGGCCATGGGAATAGCTGAATCATGGCTGTCTGCTGAATTCACACCCATTATGCTAATTCTATAATTTCAATTATTTGAAGTAATCAAATACAATTCAATTAACTCTGCTCTTTATAAAGTACATAGTTTATAATCAGAAGCATCTGAATAGTAAAAATTTTTTTAATTGTATTATTTGGGATGTTATTGTGCTTAATTAAACCTCCAAAGCTGGTCAACTAGCATGCTTGCCAAGCCAAAACTAAACCGCTGCTAAGGAACACATCCTCAAAATATTTTTTAGGTGGTTTTCTTATTTGTAGCTCCAAATCTGAACAGCAGCTAATGACGTTCTTAAGGTTAAATCAATAGTTCTTATGCAAGACTGAAAGAATATACATCAGTAGACTTAATTATCAGCCTATTTAACCCATGCTCTGTGCCGGACTCTATTTTGTATTGGTAATGCTCCCAGTCTCTTTTAAGGAGGAAGGTTCAGCCAGTATTGATTTTTTGGAAGCCTCTACCCACTGCATGACTTGGCCTTGCTCCCATTTAGCAAGGGCACAAAGCTCCGTATACCTGAATGGGGAGCAGGGCAAGCCCTGCACAGGATGAACAGCAACCTCCAGCAAAGTGCTCTCAGCACACTTACCAGCTAGCAGAACAGAAAAGGGTCAGGACAATTCACATGTAGCAAAGGTCTTCCAAAGTGGGGTTTTTTTAAATTATTTTTGGCTATACCTGCTGATGCTGAACACACTGCATTGCCTCTCACAGATGCAGCATACATCTTGCTTTGTCTAGCATTTGCAAGATGTCATGTTAAACAACTCAGAGAGAGGACAGCATGTATGAGTGGACACGTTCAAAAAGAACAAGTTTGCTAAAGCATTACTTTAAATTCCCAAACTGACTCCTGTGTGCAATGGCACAGATTTCTGACCAGTCGTTCTGCCCCTTTTCTCAGAGAAGTAGAAGAACTGTTCTCAGTTTTAAGGCAATGTACCCCAAATTGCAGTGGCATACAGTTCGCATGCACGTGAAGTAGATCTGCATTTGTAGTAGTGTGCGCACAACTGGGTATAGCGGTCCTTCTCGGGCCATAAAAATAAATGTAAGAACAAAAATCATTAAATCAAAGCCACAAAATCACAAGTTAAAATCCAAACAGCATAATTGCTTCATTTTCCAAATTTTGGAAATTACTAGCTTCCTTCCACCACTTCCACAATGCAGTGGGCGGAAAGGGAGGTAAACAGAAAGGAACTGCATATCACAAAAGTCCTGACCCATTCTTGGTTTTCACAATGCCCCTAGAACTGCACAGAACATCAGTAACCAGCCACAAAGAAAAGGTGCGGCAGATCCAAGTCTCAAATCAAGGTTTTAGTGCACAGAATCACAATCTGGGTTAAAAGGGACCTCTTGAGGTCATCTGGTCCAGCACCCTGCTCAGAGCAGAACAACTTCAAAGTTAATCCAATGTCTTGGTTAAAGCACGCAATCTAGAATAATCCAGCTATTCAAATATCATTCTGGTCAAGCAGCAATCTGCATCTTTGCAGAAAACAGAACTGCTGAGGAATAGTGTCCTATGCTTCCACTTCAAAACAGAATAGCAAAGACGTTTCGCTTATTTTAACAAAAATGAAAGTTAGCTCTTTTTAGGTTTTTTTTTTTACTAAAGGGCAAAACTGAAATATTATTGGCATCCTTCAATGATGTATACTGTTAGTTTGTATTATCCCTGTAACAAAAATTGTGTTTAATACAATTAATTGCATGGAATTAGTGGGAGGATCTGTTTTGTCTGGGGTTTTTTTTGTCTGTCATAGGAACAGGACTGTGAAAATATAAAGCCTAAATAAAGAATGAGCTCTACTGAGCTTCTCACTAGAGCACATCATAGTACTAGGTATGCACATTAGAGACAGAAATAGGAAAAGCACATGAAAAAGACTCCAAAGGTCTTGACTTTTGGATACACTTGGATGCCAAATCTGAGCTTTCTTATTGAAGAGTACCTCTAATTTTAATTCTTTGGCCTCAAAGAGATTTTATTTTTAGAAGTATAACAGATTATATTTTTAAGTAGTTTGCCAAAGGCACACAGATGAAATCTACACATATATGTATCTCAAGGTAGGATATGTCACTGGCAACCAGTCACTGTCAAATTTATAAGCCTTGTGTAAATGCAAAAGATTCAACTGTAGAATATGTAGTTCAGAATTGGAACATATCATTTATTATTAATTAATTGAATACCATAAAAATGTCTCTACCTATCAAAGTACTGAGATTTAATAACAAAGGGAACACAACAAGGCACAGCATAAAGGGACACTGAAACCAGCCCCATGCTAAATTCCCCACAAACACACTTGGTACTGTTTTCCAGGTTAGAGAGGGTGGGAAGGGACTAATTTAGTCCTGTTAAGCTAACAAATATGACAGAAAACATTAAAGCAAATAGAGATCTCTAGATTAATAGGCATACTCCTCTTCTCCACCCTGGGCAAATGCCTCCTATCTTGCCTCATCTGCAGTCAGCTACACTGGATTAAGCAGAAACCTGAGGTTTAACCAGAGAAATCACTCTTCCTTCACACAAGGGAGGTAATTTGAACAGGCATTTAATTACTGCAGCCATCCAAACTGTAGTGAGGTAAAAATGCAGTCTTAAGCGGGGAGAAAACCCAACCAAACCAAAAACTCCAAATGCACGAACAAGTCAAGCCTATAGCAGCTGGGAGCTGTTTGTGACTTCTCTGTTTCACTCCTTTAGACTTTCTGGCATTTTTATGGCCTGTTATCCCAGTGATAATATGTAAGCATGCAGATATATTAAATTGAGAAGGGGGAATAATAGGGGCCACATAGAAAGCAGCAGACTTGCAGTAACTGATAAACATCAGTCATTTTCTAATAAGCTAAAAGTTTCTAGAAGTTTAGAAGTTAGCAAACACACTGTTAAGACAATATTCTGATGGAAAGCCTAAAGGGAAGTTTAATATTTGTAAGAGCAAGCATTCAAAAATCAGTGCTTTAAGCTTCTCTACTCCACCCTGCTCATTTGAAAAAAAGAATATACATTGTGGGTTTTTTTGCTTTTCTTCTTGTTTTTGTGCTTTCAGGTTTCGCTCTGTAACCCTGAGTGTCATAATCCTCCCCTTTCTTTTTTCTTCCAAATGGCAACCGGGATTTTCATGAAATCGTTTGACTCCAGTGCTGGGGTTTTAAGAAAAATAAAAAAAGCACACATTCTCCTAACTAATGAGAAAAATGAAAGAAGCTGGAAATGCTAGGGTTTGGTTAAAAATGCCTCTCTCATTTAGAACCAGATGTTACCATAGACCTCACAAAAGTCTATGAAAAAAGGATGGACCAGATTCTGGTCAAAATTACAGGATTTGGACACACTACTTTGCAAAGGTGAACCAGCTGGAATATTCACCATGGTTATATTTGTTTACTTGCTCAGCTAATGAAATTATGGAAAATTCTTTCATAAACATAAGCAAGTTTGGAATGCCTGAAGGTGGGCTTTTTGCCAAACTAAAAAGAAGATAAAATAAAAGCAAAGCCTTAAATAAACCCAGGCCACACGGGAAGAAGTTTTGACCTCACTGACTTCACGGGTCCCAGCATTTCACTCCTATATAATGAGTCCATTAACAACGAGGAGAAACCTATGTTCATTATTCTCCTCAATTCAAAATCAGAAACACAGCCTCAGTTTATTCGTGGATGGGAAGCATCTTTAATGAGAAGTCGTCATGTATCTCTTATTCAAACACTGTAAGGGCCAAGGTAAAAACATGAGTAAGGCAGTCACTGGAAAGAAAGTACCCATCAGTTGCCATCAGGGCTGCCTGGAGCCTTGTGTGAAAATAACACTAAGCTTCCAAAGCCCTCGAAAATTAGATAAAATCCTGGGCTAGCAGAAAGGATCCCACAAAACCCCTAGCTTGGAAGTCTTTCACTTGTTGGCTTTGGGGAGAAGCACACCACCTTTAGAAAGAGCCATTGGGACCACTGGGATGTTCAGCAGAGACAGCCGAAGGGGAGTATTCTCTCACATGAAGCAACTGCAGTGGGCTCTACTGAATTAACATGACCGAAAACAAAGTGATTGCCAAGTTGGGAACCAGTTTAACAGCATGAGCACCTCAAAGTTCAAATAAGAGGAATCCAACAGCAAGGGTCACTGCAGGAACAGGCTTGTAAGGGACTGGTAAGGTTTATTAAACACCACTCATCACTCTTCGTTTAGCACAATTGTGGGAAAAGAAGATTTTATAGCCCAGTGATCCAGTCTGCAACAGGAGTCAAATGTGCAAGACAAGTCCTGTCTCTTGGGAAGAAATCACCCTTTAGCTGTGAGAGAAACCACATTTGCTTCTTTGGCAAAACGTTGGGGACTCTCCTCCCACATAGAAATCAGACAAGACTCCTATTTAACTGAAGATGCCAAGAACATATTAATATATATACACGTCACTGTTCTACCACATTCTTTCTAAAGGCATCTCTAACATTACATGTGCACAACCGCTTACAACAGTACCATATTTATGCTTATAAATGAAGTAGCCGAGCTCCCGATAGGCATGTGTATGGAAATGTGCCACCTGAAACACACAACCAGAACCAAGACTGAGGCTCAGAAAAAAGATGCCCTACATGTCTAGATAAGCTGTAGAGAAAGTGATCAGATTTATTAAAAAAAACTCACAACCGTATTTTAGAAGCTACTCATAGTATGCCGACAGAATACTTGCTTCAGACTTCATCAGAGGATGCAGGATATTTTCAGTAACCAGGAAACAGTTACCTCTTTTTTTCTTTCATAGCTATTCCTACATTAATTGAAATAAAGATATTCTACTATAAAATTGTACTCACTTTTAATTAGCTACTCAAAAAAAAATTTATAATCATGTTTTATTAGAAACCTGAAGAAATTGATGCAATTTTCAGTATACCTCAGGAGGTGGGGGGGGGGGGGGTTGTTGTTTTTTTGTTTTTTTTTTTTTAACCTGCTGCCCTGTCAGGCCTCATTATTTTCACAAAGATCTGACAATCATGGGGTCATATTTGTTAGCTGCTTGTGACAACATTCAAAAAGGGCACTATATATCACCAAAACAGCTCACAAACTGGCTAGTCACATTATTTATTATGAGCCACACATGTGACAAATTATTTAACTCAGTGACTCCTAATAAGTCAAAGAGCAAGCAATTAGCTAACGCAGTATGAGGGCTGTTTGTGGCAATTTATAGATGCTCTCAAGCTGTCACAGCACTTCAAAGTACCATTAGGGGGGGAACCTCTTAATGACTCACTTGAGATGACAAGCATTACACAGCACACATGGCAGCGATGAATTTGGCAGCCGATTCTGTTACTCGAAGCTTCCTCCCCTTCCCCCAACAGCTGTTTACATGTTTGCAGTTTGCATTTCTCTCTTGCAAGATGCTCGTTGCTGGAAATGTGGAGAGGGAGGCACTGTGTTCCTTTGCAACAGAGCAAGTGCTGTTCAAGGCCACTCTGCGGGTAAGTCCTTGGGACTGCAAGAAACTCAGAGAGCTGTATGACTGTTAACTAGGAGACATACTGCAGGTAAAAATCTGCTGGCTGCATATACAACTGCTGTTTCCAGCTTATGACTACAATAGACTGAACCTCATGGAAGTTGGGGTGCTTTTCCAGTTAGCTGGGATTACTATTTGTAATAATTATTCTTTATAGTAAACCAAACAAGAACATTTTCAGGATACTTGGACAGGATGATCTCCAGACCTTCCAACCTCAACCATTCTGTGAAACCACAGATTATCACTTTGAATTCACTCAGCATCTGGGAAAGAACCAAGCTTTAGAGCTCAGACCAGCTTCTAAAGCTTAGTCCCTGGCTTTCTATAACGAATTACAGTAATTGGTGACTATCTTGCATTTTCTTCTTTGCACGCCATTGAAAAAGTAAGTGTATCCCTTTCTCCCGAGTCCCCTCTTATATTTCTAGTGGCACTCAGAACAACTCCTTGGCTGTATCGAACCTAGGCACCTTGGTGAATTAGGGACCAATGCTGAAGCAAAGATCCCGTGGGATAAATCTAGTCTGGGCGTTCACATTCACGTGAATGCAGTGACAGTGTACGATGAGTTTAGGAATTAAAAATAATCTGGCAGCATCGGGTTAAAAATCTGGTGATGATTAATTAGCAGATCCTCTGTGTTGGGGAGTGGGGAGGTAAGGAGAGGTGAAACAGGGAACTCAGGGAGGGGGCAATTAAATGATTACTTTGCAGAAACTCCAGGGGATAAACCAAAGGTCAAAGAGAAGAGGAGAAAGATACAGTTTGAAGCCACCCTTACCCTAAAGGTTGTACCTGCAACTATGAGAGCATGACATATCTATGCCTTGTGAAAGGCAAAAATTAATCAATGGGAATGAACGGGTGACACTGAGAAAACACAACATGCTGCCGCAATTGGACGTGACTGTACTATTTCAGGAGGGGAGGAGAGGGTAAAAAAAGCAGATGTCAGACCTGCATTCAAAAGCAGTCACTCCAAACCATCCAAGCAAAGGCTCCTCCGCACTATAAGACATGTAGCAGGAGCAATTAAACCTCTGCCACACACATTCCTTTTTAAAATGCAACGAGTCATTGACTGTGCTTTAGCATTCCTCAGCAGCCACAGCTGTATTATAGCAACTCTGTTATTCCAGATAGCTTGGGGGGAAAGTACCTGCACAGAGGAGTGTTAACCTCTGCGTTTAATTACACAGTGACATCATCCACGAGATTTAACTTGTGCTTTTGACACAACATCAGACTTTCAAGGCAAAAGCTTAATTTAGTGCACCATGCAAAAGTATTGACATCCTCTTCAGTGTAGAAATCAATAAAGTTTTTATCGGGGACAATGCAAGTCTAAAAATCTAATGAAATATTTTGTTTATCAGAAAATGTCTCTTATTTTCAAGCCTGAATTTGCATACTGAGGTTGCTTTAAAATGTGGGAAGTAAAACTTTGACATTATTTTAAGGTGTGGAGTTTGAATGACAGGAATACCTTTATGAATAGCTGTAGCACAAGAACACATTTTCCAAAAGTACTTTATAAGTACTTCTCAGTTACTTGGGAAAGAAAAAGCAGCACATTCAAATCTTCATATAATAATATAACAATCTTCAAATAATATGGGTTGGGTTTTCTGGGTTTTTTTGGTTTGGGGTGTTTTGGGTTTTTTTTTTTTTGCCAATGTTCACTGTGGTCCTTAACTGCCTGACATTTCATCAATCTTCTGGCACCTTGTCTTTTTTTTTTTTTTTTCTTCCCTTCTGGTATCACTTCATCTTTGTCAAGGTTTGCTTTTCTTCCCATGCATTTATGCCATGCTGCTGAGCTTTTCAGAAGTTACAGAGTAGAACTATCTGAACACTGTGCTGAAGATCATTTTACTGCATTAATGTAATAACTCATCAATCAAATTTTGAATATCCAGATATTACTTATTCTGCTGTTCTAACTTCTAAAAACTGTTATACTCTGAGGGAAAAGTATTTCTAGACAAGCCAGGTTTGGGTAGGGGAGGAGGCTCCAGCTTGCATTAGGCAGAAGAATGGCTAAGTAGAAAATGGCTAAGAGGTAAGAGAGTGTTTCTTGAAGTGGCACTTTTAACACTGATGGGTTATCAGTTCAACTGTTTGACCAAAAGCCACAAGTGGCAGAATACAGATTTCATGTGCTGCAGCACATGAACAGAGTTGTGATTTTTTGTTGCCAGCCTCAGGATCTTTGGTGCTTTCCTTCGAGTTCTTCCTCCCAGAGCTATGAGATTGCAGAGGCCTCTCAGCTTTCTTTTTAAAAGAAATAAAAATAAAACAAAAAAAATATTAAAACCTCCTGGGTTCCAAGGGAAAATTTAAAAGCAAAACTTGAGTATTCCCTGAAAGCTCAGAAAACCAAAAAGGCAAATAAATCAACACTTATTCTTTTTAGGTTAAATAAATAGTGGGATTTTTTTTAATCTCCTCATCCTGAAGATCCACTTCACTTTCCACTTATTTATTTATTTAATCACAGGGAAAGAATCCACAGTGAATGTAACAAACCATAATATCGTGGGTAACCTCATACTCCTTGCAGGTACTTTTCATCAGGATAACAATTTCCAGTGAGACTCACAAAATTTAGTCATATTTTAAAATACTTTCTCTTGAATCATCATGACTGCTTTTTCCCAACATGAGATCTCCTAGTAATCAAGGAAAACAAACAGCCTTCTTTTGCAATCCGTTTCTAATCTGTGGAGAAAAGGACTAATAGTACAATGGTGACTATTCAGTAAGTCAAAATATTATTAGAATGCTGAGCACTAGCGCAGGAATCCTTCAGGGTCTCCTGTTTTCTGACAAAGAGCCACAACTTTGGCAAATGTATGTAAAGTGCATTTCAGAGGTGAGCAAAACTAACCTCTGAAGTTTGTTTTCGAGATGCTCATACTTTAAAAGCAGAACGTAGCAACCATGTATAGAAAAGTGAGCTGAAAGCCCCAGGATTTGGGGGGAAGTGTAGATGGCCGTGCCCAGGTGGAAGGGATGATATTTACATAGATAATCACTCCGTTCTTAACTTGCGCTTTGTATTTTGCCACTGCCATTTTGCAGGTATGCGACTGTGTCCATGGCAATTTATTAGCAACAGTAGCAGTCGGTAACCCAGGCTTATCCTCTGAACTAAGATTTAGTGCGTGGACTAAAACCTGTCACAGAATAAGACTGTGTGGCTGAAGCCTTTTAGCCAAGGTGCATGGGGCTGTTTTTCAGTGATGATAGCCCCGGCTGTGGGATTTACAGTTGGCAACAGAAAATAAGTGGAAATATACAAAATTGTGCCTTAAGTTTGGTGAAGTCTTAATCTTCTGAAATGAGCTTTGGAGAGGATATTATAAGGTAACATTTCCCAACTGATACCTGAACAAGAACAGATTAAGGTGTTGTCCCTGTGATTAAGGTATCCCACCTTGCCAACAGTCCTCTAAGGAGAATCACTTACTGAGGTCAGTGAGCTGTTCCTCATGGCCTAAGTGCCTACAACTTCTGCCTTTGGGGTGGAGCAGAGAACAAGCTCTTCACAAATCAGATACGTCTATAGCCTTTCTCCATCCTATCAAAACTAGTCATCCCCATTTGAATGCAATTAGCTTTTCATTACTTATACCATACTGTTTATTTTGCTCTTACCAGGACTTTTTTTTTTTTTTTTTAAAGTAAACTTCTTCCTCTCCCCACTCCATTGTCTCCTTTATCCCATTTCCCCTTGAGCGTGTTTTAAAAAATGGCCAGTTCTTCCTCACTGGTAACAGCATCTCAGGCATCCACATCTGTTTGTTCCTTCCCAGCTCCGTTATTCTGATCAAATTGAGTCTTCATCTTTCAGTAACTTTCTGGTTATTTTTCACTCCACACGTTCCTGAAGTACAATGTCTTTATCGAACGCCTACTGATCTCCCTTCCACACTGCTATGTTTCTTAGCTTGCCTGTCTCAAATTACTGGACTGGCACGTTCACTGGATATTTGGCATAGCAAGACGTTATGTGCATACAGAACATGCATACCTTGAAGATCAGGGTAAGAAAGGCATGTGGAAAGCATTGTTAAATGATGTTAAGGACAGTATCTGGTCAAATTCATACCACTCTGAACGAATGCTGAGAACCTGAAAATCCCTAGCACTGCGTGAGAAACAGTTCTCCTGCATTGCTGTGATAGACAGCAATTCAGCAAATTGAAAGGGCAAAATATTAGTCACTCTGCACAACACAGATGGTATTTAGACCAAACAAGGTCTCTGGTTAGTCAGCTGGCCCACGTTTGAATGGGTCTAGATGTATCATAGAGCTATGTTCCCTTTTCTCTCGTATCAGATATGGCTGCTCCACTACCTGCTTCCAAATATTTCAGGACAGTCAGCCACAGAAAAGATTAGCTTTGCTACCTCAGTGCTGTGCAGAAATGAGTCAGGCTACTAACCTAAAGTAGTAAAATGTAGCATAGCTGCACAGGAGTTTATTTCTTGCCTTTATTGGCCCAGATAGGGCAGAGTCTGCATCTCATTTGTGAGGAGAAGTCTTGCTGAATGCAGCTGTCAGTCGTCAGAGGGACACCCCACTTACAAGAAGTCATTGCTGAAATGAAATGCTGCATGCTGTAACCTGGTGTTCAAATGGGTGTTGCAGACAAGCTTGCAGAGAACATTGCAAACAGCCGCTGAAGAAACTTCCATGGGTCTTGAGCGCAGCTCAGCGCTCACCACTTCAGCGTGCAGACAGGATTTAGGGTATTACTGAGGTGAAGCATCCTAGCTAGAACAATGACAGCGTGAAGTCAAAATACACAGAAATCACTGACAAACTTAAAAATTAACAGAACCACATATGCAACACTTCTGCATTGTTAGGGTTTTTTTTTCCCTTCTTCTTTAACAGCTCTGGGTAGAAGAGACTATCTTCATAAGAAATCCTGCCAGGTCAAACTGAAATCTGAGGATTCAGATTACACCATATGATCAAGAGCATCTGCTTTCATCTCAGGCACAGCAGGGATGAGGCAAGAGTCATCATTCAGGATCTAAAAAATGAATCAGCAGCAAGTGTGGCACAGCAAGCACTCTACTGGGAACGGAGACAGAACAGAATCAGCAAATTTTGTTTTGCTTGTTTGCTTTCCGGCTTGCTTTTTTAATAAAAGAACCTGCAGTGTTTGTGTACATGCGTGTGCACACAAAATTACACAAAGCTTATTCCAGCTCCATACATGGGAGAAAGTGTAAGAGAGTAAAGAAGCCAAATCAGTGTCAATTTATAATAATTGTAAAAAGCTCACATCACAGAAAATATAAGTCCTCAAGCACTTCAGGATACTTTGCAACCTAGTTATATGAAAGAACTGCTTTACAAAAAATTACTTAGAAAGGGACTCTGTGGTTTGAGAGCACACTGTGTACAGACACACCTACTTTCTCAACTACTAGGATAATTTCAGAGTTATTAAATTTTCTTTCAAAGAAATTTTCATAGTTCTACTTATTTTTTAAAGTAAGAAGGTCCATCAATAGGTGGAAAAGCACCCCTCCCCCCCAAAAAAAAAACCTAACAGAAGAAAGCAATTTCAGCTACTGACTTCTATTACTTGAAAATGAAAATCTGAAAGATTTCCATTTGCCAGAGATTCATTTTGCTATATAAAACAACATCCCTCTTCTCTTTTAACACATTAATGCTGATATTGCATTGGCCTGTTGAAGGTTAATGGTAGCCTTTTTGGTCTCATTATGAATATTAAGGTACTCCCTGCACAGCGATCCAATAAATGGTTCCCACAAGGGCACGTTATCTCTTAGGTGATGAGAGTTATGACATTTGTGCAAGATCTTTGCAGCAGCAGCAAGGAATCTGAGACATCATGTGTGTGGGGATTCAACTCCACGTGAAGTGCAGTGATAAAGGACTACATTCTCAAATCTTAAATATTGGATTTCCAATTCTGCTTGTACTTATAAAACCCAAATCCTTATACTTTCTAAAGAAAGAGAGGTGTCATTTAGAGAGAGGTTATTTAGCTCTATCAGACCAGCACTATTCAAACCTAGACTTTCTACACTGAATTTTTGATGTACGATAAATGTGTCAACAAAGAACAGTCAATTTCCCTTATAACGCCTGATCAGCATTAGCTGCATTTAAAAAACACACAACTGAAAAAACCCCAAACCCTCCACAAAAGCTTGGGTTTGACTCCTTGTGCTTCAGGGCATAAATGAAACTCTAAAAGAGGGAAAGAGGAAGAAATTTCCCCTGTGACGCATTTATTCCACAACTGCCCACTCCAAGTTTCTCGTCCTTTCTCGGTAGGCACAGCGAGCTGGCGGCTGTCAGAGACACTGGACTGAATGACAGCTGGGCTGGGCTGCTACAGCAAACCCTATATTTAAATATACAAGAATTTGTCCCTTCAACAGTCTGGGTCAGATCTGCTGTACTCAGCATTGCAAAGAAACTTTTAATTTTGCTCTATTTTTAAAGAACGCGAGCACACGCATACAGGTCAGAAGGATTTGTACAACGATTTACGACAGTTTGCAGAGCAGATTAACTAGATTCTTCCCTGCTGAAAGGATTATATAAAGATTAAAACATTCAAAGTAGAGAAAAGCATGTAATACATGAGGGTAATTTACGCTAAACCCATTATTAAGGAGATGAACACGTTTAATTAAAAAAAAAAAGACAAGACAAAGCCTGAGTCATGAAGCGGTGAGATGTTACCCCTTTAAATGAGGACTACTTTCAAATAAAGCTGTGGTAGAAGTTATTTCTTCACCAAAGTGGCATTTTTGCCAACAAGACTCTTGGCAGCCTTCAAGGGTCGACACTAGCACAATTGACCAAATATGGTTGGGAATTTGAAAACATTGAAGATATTAGCATTTGTTCCTAAGTCTAACATAACACAGTCCAGTCTTGCCACCAGAGCCTATAACTATTAAGTGATAACTTAAGCACTGGAATGCAAATAATCCATTGGTTCACATTAGTGTCATTTCCATTTGTTGATGTTCCCAGTCCCCTTCAAATCCTGGCAGTACCTTACTTGACTTCTGAGGGGAACAATCTACAGGAAATGTTCTAAAAAAAGTTAAATGACGAGAGCAGAAGTCAGTGGTGGTTTACTTGCGGAGAAAGGAAAAAAGACGATACATTAAACTACACTGTCCAGAGTTACTTGACCTCAAACTGATTGCTGTTAAATTGCTTGAATTGAAGTTAGTCATTTACCTACTGGCAGCTACTCAAGATTTATCTTTACAGGCTACAAAGTTTTATTTGTGCATAAACTTCCTGACAAATGTTAACTTTCAAAATACTGGTTTAACTGTGAAGTATGCTGAAGTTAATGAAAAATTAATGTAAGTGCATGATAAAACATTAAATACTTAAATAATTTGGCACCTCTCCTCTGAGAAGTTAAAAGGATGCTCTGAATACTTAATGGATAAAATAGAACAGAATAATAATTTTTAAGGAACAGTCTGTGATCTGAAGTCATCTGACCTAGCAATGTCATAATGGGCATCTATGTGGAAAAATAATAAGGGTCTATAATTTATTAGAATATACTAGACAAAAATTAAATTATGGTGGAGATAAGCTTTATGCTACAGAGATAAGTGCAATTACTTCTCATTTTAAAGAGCAATAAGAAAAGTTACCCTGGGAAAAATGAAGTTCTCCCACACTTTTAACTACACCTTTATCTAGCACATATATCAGTTTAATGTGTCCACACATCCCAGCAAAGAACTGCAACTTTTAATTTAAACCTGCATTCAAACAGATACAAGAAACAGGAAGATAAGCAGTAACACACCTCCCCTCCCCCAAACAAAACCCAAACCCTGGATTTCAACAAACTCTGTAGTTGTCATCAGGATATTTTTTATTTGGGGGGGGGATAAAAAAAAGACAATGAAAGAATGTAAAAAAATGACAGTGACCTTACAGAAAACCTGTTGTGCTTTCTTAAACATTGTATTTTTATGGAGAGTGAGCAGCTGCAAGAGGACTCCAGCACTTTGCTGGACTGGATCCTGAAGTTATGCCCCAGAGACCATCAAATTATTCCCCTAATATGCTTTGCAGCTGACTTCGTTCTTTTCTTATTGAGGCCGATCAGTGATGTAGGCAAGGGTAAAATGCAAGTAAAATGAAAGACACTGAACTCTGGAGAAACAACCTCAACACCAGCCCAAGCTCTGCCTCCCATAATCTGGCCAAATGAAGCATTAACCAGAGGAAGAGCACTACAGCCTAGCCCACGGCAGAGCTCCTTAGCTGAACTATGCTTGAAGAGCCCAAAGTTGCAAATATCTTCATAGTTTGATATATTTCCTGAGCCAGTGCTCCCTCCAGAGCCTAATAGGTCGGACAGACCTCCATACCTGAAGGAGGTACAAGTGCACACTTTCCAGGCCCAACATAAAATGTTCTCAGAAATAAGCAAAACTAATTTTTTTCCTATATAGCTATGTGCCATACTGCTAAACCCAATTATTTATTATGCCATTCCCCAGAGCATCAGAACCAAAGAAAACTGAAAATCCTGAAGCCAACAATTAAGTCATCAGACACATCAGCCTCTTCAAAGACGTTCCACTGCGTGTTAGAAAACCAGTGTCTGCCTGGAAAATGTTTGGGTTATTTTTTTTCTTTTCCTTCTTTTTTTTTTTTTAAATTTTATTTAGAAGCAGTAAGGTAAAGAAACAAGCATTTCTGCATTTTCAAACATCTCTGCATTTACAAAAGCAGCCTGTTATTTCAGGCACCTAAGCTCCTGAATACTCAACTTCAGGTACTGAAAAGGGACTTGATTTCCTGAATTGAATGGTCTTCACCTTTTCAACAGGCAGGCAGAGTCTGCACACCAAAAATGGAAGCATTCAAGATCTTGGGCACTAATCTCCTTTAAAATTCAAAATAAAGTGTAGAAGATTGTTAAGATTTATGTTCTTAATAAAGGTAACTAAGCATATTCTATCTGCCCCTTCATAAGACCACTGAAAGTTAGCATCCGCGTTTCCAAGATGCATCCCATTCCAAATTCAGGAAAGGGATTTTCACAACTTCCAAAGACATAAAATGACTTCTAAAAAAAAAAAAAAAACACAAAAAAAACAAAAGGAAAAAAAAAGAAAAAAAGAAAAAGGCAGTTGTGTCTGCATGACAAGAGAACTCTTCATGGCTCAACTATTTTGTAAATCAGAAAGACATGCACTTTCCTGCTCTCTCTGCAAGTATATCATTTACTTGTGACTCTCTATAAAAAAAAATCTCAGTGAATGAGATGTTCAATGGAAAAACTCAAATGTGAAAGGTGCCCTGACATTACTGCTACCCATACTTTCCTGCAAGCAACATTTCAACTAATTTCAACAGTTTCCAAACAAACTGGGAATGCCAGCAAAGACCTGGATTCATCTATATCGGATAGTTCCATCAGATGGCACTATGCAGATGAAATGGTAACTTTTAGTATAGAAATATTTTTGCAGCGTGAAGTCTAGATATTTCAAGAGGCATTAAAAAAGATTTGTTAAAAAAGTGAGCTGGGTACACATTGACACTTAATAAATAATGTCTTAATAAAAAGAAAACCAGAGATTGTTGTAAAACTAGAATTTTAGAAAAAAATCTAAGCATCCTCAGATTAGGTCAATAGTTTATTGGATCTAATAGGAGAAAAATGCTTCCGTTTTGTTATACACTTGCAGTTTTACTCAATTTACTCAAGAAGTACTTATTCAAGAGTTACTACTTCCTTTCCCTTCTTCCTCCCCCTTCCCCTAAATTCCTAGAAATTATTTTAATATGATATCAACACATTCACTAATAAGCAGAAAATAACATTCCCATGGAAAAGGTAACTCTGCCTGATATCTTAACTGAGAGATTAGACTGCCTCAATAGTCTATATAAAACTTAGTTGTGACAGTCTAAACCAGGCTTTAATTTTAATAAATGATTATTTGCATAACATCCCCCTTTCTCTTTGGCATAAAAACTAGTATATGAATTGGTTTCCCATCAAATATGCCAATTGGCTTTGTCATAGTTATCTTCCTAATCTGTTAGCAATTATTTTTAAGAAAGTTTGCTTAATGCGTAAGAAATTAAATCAAACGATTACATACATTTTGTACACAGACTTGTAAATTGCTTTTCTCATTTCTTTTTGGCTCCAAAAGACTATTCAAAACATTTCTAGAATAACATAACCATATTTCATAGATAAGAAAAAAGGGTATGTGTGCCTCAGTAGAAAGAGAGTAAAAAAGTATGCAATGTTTTAATGCCAATGTTTTGACATTCTCTAAGGAAGATAGGAAAGAGTATTTGCCCACAGAATTCAACAATTCTTGCTTTTCGATTTCCCCACTTTCCTGTCACATATCACAGCCAGAACAAAATGTTAACTTCCAAGAAAGAAGGCAAATGGGAAAACAGACATAAACTCCACAGGAAATCCAAATTCTCTTTCATTTTGGTGTGCTTATAGAAACAAAGTCTGGAGTTTTATGCAATTTTAAGATGCAGAAGGAGAGGAGAGGGAGGGGAGAGGGAGGGGAAAGGGAGGGGAGAGGGAGAGGGAGAGGGAGGGGAGAGGGAGGGGAGAGGGAGAGGGAGAGGAGAGGGAAAGGAGAGGGAAAGGAGAGGAAAGGAAAGGGAAAGGACCCATCTAAGCAATGCTCTGCATAGAATTTCTGAAATACATTTGTGGCCAACACCTTTTGTCACAGGCAATTTAAGGGACTTGTAATAGAAACTACAAGGTATTTAGTGGCAAAACCATTATGAATAATGACTTATTAACAAGACTAAAAGAGCATTCAAAGGCAACCAAGGCTGTGGCAAAGTATATAAAGCCACAAACTCATAATTCTTAAGTAAAATATATAGCTACACCTTTGCTCCAAACAAAGTTTTCAGAAAAACAGATAAGAATCTTCTTTTTGCATCTAGATTTTAAAATGAGGTAAGTTTGCAATTTAACTTTATTTTATCCTATCCTCACATTGCGTCTTAGAATAATGTTTTGCAGTGTGCAACTACCTATCTTTAATTAAAAAGCAAACAATACCCGACTTTTTTTTTATTGCTGCTTTGTTGTTTCTGGATTGAAACGTCACTAGTATTCAACGAAACATAACACATCTTCTACTGAGAAAAGTTCATTGGAGATCCCATTTCAGAAGCACCAGAGATGAAGCAGCCTCCTCATTTTCTTTGGCCATGTAAACATGAGGAAGAAAAGCTGCTGGGAGAAAGAAGCCAAAAACTGAGCTGGCACGATCCATGACAAGCAGCTGAAAGAGGGACCTTGGGACAACAGTGTCGTCATCAGTGTCCAACTTTGGGGTTTTTTTTCTTTTTAACCCAGCTCTCACATTTTTTCCCCATGACAAGTAGCTGTTCCCAGAGGTCCCCTCCCACTCCTCCCTCAGTCTCTACGCAGCAGCCCTAATCCACGTGTCTGCTATATTCTACTTATTAATGTAGTATTTTCTTATCCTGTTCTCTTTGCACTCCCTCCCATTTCCCATGTCTATTTAAATGTCTCATGATGTTCATACTGCTCAGTCTGGCTGTGTAAAAGTATAAATTCCTTCAAGAAAGGACTTGCCATGATCTCCTTGAGGAGTTCCTGCAGAACTGGGGCTCTGATCTTGGTCTTGGTCCCAAACGAATGGGCAACGCATAAAAAAACCAATCTATTTTGTGATCTTAAATGTTTGCACAATCAGTAATTGCTTCCCACACAGAGTCATACTTCAGAAACAACTCAGTAGTAGGTAGCTTGCACTGAGAGCTTGTTGAGTGACGAGGAAATCTTTAAAACATCTGGGGACATAATTGGATGATGAGCACTTTTGAAAACCTGTCCTCAGTGCTTTTCCCTCCCTGAAAAAGTGCAGACTATCTGCAAATAATTTTAAAGACATTGATTCCCACAGTGTAGTTGTACGGGTCAGCTTCTCAAAGATGACACTGAAGTTAACAACTAGTATGAGTCAGCTGTTCCAAAGTGTCAATTGCCCCAGCACTTCTGCAGCAACGTACTGGATGTCCATATAATTGAGATTACATGGAAGAAACGCAGAGATCATCATACTAGACGTTTTTGCAAAATTACGTTTCTTCACTGATGGGGGTAGTTACCAAAATCCTTTAAACTATAATAAAAATAAGCATGCACACAACACAATAGCCAGCGTCTCTTCTCCCCAAGTGCATTAACCAGAATAAACATTCTTTACCTACGTAATAGTTCCATATAAAATTCTAAAGAAAGAAATCTACAGAAATAGTTAAGGTTGTCTTACATTAACACTTCATACATTCCTAGGCAAATTTGTTTAAAACTAAACACAGGGAACAAGGAATTTTATTTTTAATCCTGCTTTCTTTTAGATATAGTGATTTAAGTTATCGTTATCAACTTTTACCATGAAGTTGTACACTTATGACAAACAAGGCTTTGTTTTCTTTGATTAAGAAAAAAACCAAAACCTTAAGCAAGTGCTTACCATCAGGCAAAGGCATAAATTCACTTTGTGAGAAATGCTCATCTACTTAACACTACCAGATGGTCGTATTTTTTAAATTCTCTTTTTACCCATATACAGACGCTGACATGTAATTGTCATGACCCTGAACTTCAGTTTTTGCAGCCGAGACCTTCTAAAATGATGGTAACCAGGATTTTACAGGGAACATAAGCTTTAGAAGGCAAAGAAGGACAAAAACGTGCATGTGGTGAAGGTAATGATGCATACAGGCATACATTTGAAGCTATTAGTTAAATTGTCAGAAGCAAGCATCAAGAATTCTCTTTCCCTTCTTTTGGAAGTCAAATAACGCTTCCTAACTAAAAATATCCAATGGACCAGATTTTCCTTTCAGAGCTGCATTCTAATCATACTAATACTTGCAAAGTGTTGGGGAAAAAAATTCCACTCACCCACCCAAAAAGTATGAATGTAGCTGAGGATGCTCATATGAAAAACTGTGCTTTTCTTCCTCTCCCTCCAGATGGTATCTTTGTGACTTCCATTAGCCTCAAAAGATATATGCCTCTCCTTACCCTCACTAAGTTGTAAATTCGTTATTTACAACTCATAATGAATTTTAAAAGACTGTGATTTTTTTAAAGGATTCTACTACAAACAACAGGAAACAATCTCTTTTTCTTAAACACAAATATATGGTCTATTGACCAAAGTGTTATGTGGGCAAATAAGTCTTGCACTCTGCTACCTAATAGTGATCTGTATACAGGATCAAAAAGTATTTACATGATCACAGTGTATATGCATACTTTTCTTTTTAGCTGCAAGACCAGACTTTCTGAGTGTTGCCTATTTTGGAATTCTAGGTTTGCCAAAGGGCTTTCATTAACATGTCTGTCTCTATAAACTTCAAGACATGCTAAGGTTTTCTATAAAAGTGCAACAATAAATCCATGCTTAATCAACCCTTTGTTGAGCTGCACACACATGGACACTGTAAAATACAACTCAGATCTAATGGCAGGACCTCTGTTCATAGCTTCAAGTTCAATGGTGTTTAAGACATGGAAGTGTTACTATTTTTTACCCTTAGCTGTGTAAATATGAACATTTGATGCCTTGGACTTCTTTGATTAGACATGCATTCTCACCACACAGCTGCAAACCTTTTTTTTTCCTTCCTACTATTGCTCCCAGATAAAACCAAGCTATTTTGCCTCAATACTAAACTCAATCCTGGTCTTCACTGCCAGTTCACCTCCAGCTGCCTGTACAGAGTTTCACACTAAGCCCCTTGTTTATATCAGTGCTGCAATTAAGCCCAGGCCAAGAAGAGAAGTCCCTCAGAGGGTAGCAGAAGTGCAAGGCTAAGAATTGATTTTCAACTTCTGCAACGTAGCCCATACACATCCTTTCGCCCTAGGAAAAAAAATCCCCAGCCACATCTCCTTATGCCCCACCTTTCTTTGTGTGCGTTTTTTTGGTTTTATTTTGCTTTCAGTGGCCATTTTGGGACATTTTTCACAAGTTGAATCCTGTTTCCAAATTGGCCAGTGAAAAGTTTTAGCCATACTGAAATCATTTCCAGGGCTAAATTGGGAAACCTGAGGCAGCTGGGCAATCTTACAGCTGGCTGAACTGTGGCTTGCAATAAAAGGCAATGTGAATAAGGTATATTGAAGCTAAATTGGATTCGTGTGAAGGGCCGTTTATTCTGAAGGGGGGTGTGGGGGGAGGAATTAATGAACAGAAATTAAATTAGCTCAACCAAGCTTTTAAAAATATACTGAAAAATACCTGACCTGCTATGAACCTTTTAACAAAGCAGGAACTTTGGGCTAGCAGGACCAGCTCAGCTCAGTTTAATTTCCCTGCCAAAGCTACAGATTTCAGAGGATGTATACTACTACTCAGCCTGATAAGAAACCAGGTTTACAATGGATGGGGCAGGCTCTATTTCTGTAACCTGAAGTCAATGCACCACAAAGTCACTGCTATGGGAAATCCAGTGTAAACCAATATGCGGCCCAAATACAGAGGTCATCCTGGCTGATGAAAATATTTAATTAACTAATCAGCAGATACCTAGAGAATATATAAACATGCCCTTTCATCCTTGTTGCCAAAATTCTCTTCACTGAAATAAAAAGAAATCTCAGACTACCCTGTTTTGGAAAGATTATTGATTAATCTTACAAATATTAATATCATAATTAACTAGAATAATATTTTACTCACACTCTAATCTAATCTAAGACCTCTTGCAATGAAAGAAATGCTATATGACTATATGAAGTGGCTGATTTCAGAACTGAAAGACAAAATTTCTTTGGGAGGATTTGTTTTGGGTTCTTTTGGGGGGGAGTTTGGTTGGTTGGTTTTTGGGTTGGTTTTTTTCCCCATAGCACCATGACATAGTTGAACTGCATATTCCTGAAAAGCTGGAGCCACCTCACTGATATAGTTATATCCACCATAAAAGCCACTTGGCTGTCACAAAGTTTCCCTTTGAACTGTAACCCATATTACATCTAACTTTTATATCTACTACAAAGACTAGTACTTTTTCTGAAATCCTGCAAACTTGTACATATACCTCCAGAATAACAGTATTTACAGTTAGCTATAATAATGTGTACTGATGTGACAATTTACAGCTTAACTTGGCTTCGTAACCATCTCTGTGAGGCATCCGGACTGTGTTCATTTTACAGATGTAAAAACCAAGAACGAAGACTAAAGGAAATCTTGCTTGGACATTTCTGACACCTTATCTGCGGCACTCCCTTTGGTGGCCATGGCATTTTAAAAATAGAAAAACTCCTCTACTGAAAAATATGCTTAGGGATTAGACGTTCTCGGTCACATTTGTTCAGGCAAACTTCCAGAAACACCGGTATTTGGTGCCATTTTTTTCCCAAGTGTGAGAGCTTTTTAGGGTGGAGTGATGGTTTGCCTGTTTCTCCTCTCTTCTTGCCAAGAGGTGCCACCTTCCCCCCCACCTTCTTCCAGCTATGAGTCATAATATTATGAACTTGATGATGGGAGAAATCAGATTTTCCATCACTCCACTGTAATCTTGACCTTGGTATTATTCATCATCCTCCCAGCCCCAAATTCTAGCCACAGCCGAGTCAGTTCCTCCAAAGTCAGTCACAATAGAAGTACCTACAGTATATCTGGAAATAAAAATATAATTTATGTGTCTGCATAGTGACATCTTTCCTGCTATACTAATTGAAGATTTGCTAAGGGCACAGGGACTGTGTTGAGTTGCAGGCATCACAAGCCACACCAGCAGCCTGATAGCCTCCCTTGCAAGTTGTGGTCACATCAGATCTTAAAATGCTTACAGTAAGGAATGGATACTCTATAGATATTGCTGCAGGCTGAAATCTGGAATCATAATATAATCAAATAAATTGGGTCATACTACACATGCAAAACACATTGTAAGTGAGAATGGGTAAAACTTAAAATGTCTTCATTTTATTTTGTTTCGCAATGGAGATGTGCATTAGTTATTGCTTGGGTTTTAACAGTGGGCAGGAAGAAAAAAGAAAATGGTTTCTAAGGGGCTTCACAGTCATTTATATTTATTGTATTGATTGCCTCCTATGGTCACTGTTACCCAGCTGTAGCAGGCAAGAAATGCTTCTAAACCTTACCCTTTTCCCTGCCTCAAATTCAGTTTTGAAGTTTTCATACAAATTTCTTAGAATGACAGGGCATTCCAGGCAGGCTTTAGCGTATTTGAGGATCCCCTGATTTAAACTCTTCTACATCTGGTATTCAATCCAATATGTCTAGGAAGAGCCTAAGATATCAGATAATTTATGTTGTGTCCTGAAGGCTGCAGATCCCTATTCTGAGATGAGAAGGAAGCAGCAGAGAACAAAGCCTGTCACATCTTCAGCTCTATGTGATGCTCCAGAATTTGTGGCTGGCATCCTAAGTGAACCCCTAGTCAGTTTAAATGCACCACAGTGCAAAAAGCCCCAAAGGACCCACTGCACATTTCTTCTAAATAGGCTTTCATTATAGATCATGTGTTGTGGGAGCTGTGGGACTGAAATCAGTCGAGCTCTATTGCAGGACTGTATACATTTGCTTTGGGAGCTTGCAATAACCACTGCTGAAGTTTCTCAATGTTTTCATGTTGTGAATTTCAAATTTCCTTCCCCTGAGTATATTCCAGTTAAAAGAAATAGCATTCATAATAAGCTGAGCCAAATGCAAATTTGTCCAAACCTGGAACCACCATATGCAGAACCCTTGATGTGTGCCACTAGCACGTGTGCCATGGCCCAAAGAACAGTGCAGAAATATTCAGTCTGGCCTGTCTCTCTGGTTTTTGGAAAGGGCTGCACTACTTTCCAAGACAGAATAGTTGAGCCAGTAGATGTCATCCAGCATGGAACCCCTATCTGGTTGCTTATTGACTGATCTGACCGCCAGAACTTCTGTGCCAACAGTAAATTGGTATTTAATTCAAATTACTTTTTATCAGTTTATTAAAAAAAATGAAATAAAATCACTACACAACAAGCATATAGGGGGTCAACTTTCACAGCACTGCAAACCAGACAGAAAAACTGAAAATAGAGAAAGGGGAGTCTCCTGGCATCACAGAGACCTCTGAGCAGCATCACTGTCCTCCCCAGCTTCTGGAAGAGGCAGGGTGCCTGGAGGGAGGGCAGGAGGGAGGAGCAGGCCATACTTGATAGCCCATATCACCTAGCTACTGGAATGAGTCCAGGGCTCCCAAGCAACTTGGGAGTGGTGCAGTCTGTAGCCAGCCTGAAAGAACTGCTGCAAATAGGAAGATCCTGTTGCCCCTTCCTTATGACACAACTAAGCAAATTCTGGGCACAGCCAAGGATCCTGACTGTATATTGAACACTAACTATTCATAATAATACATTACACATTACAAACAGAATATGAACTCAGGCTAAATTCAGTATAAAACCTTACACCTGGGCTCTGACATTGCTTGTCAAAAAATGAGCTGGGTATTTTTTTTTTTTTTTTCTGTTTTCAATGTTAGGTTAAAAACGCAAGAAAACATTCTCTAGTAATGGAAATACCAAGAGACCCCTAATTATAATGACACGAACAGGCAGCACCGTGTAAAATTTCTGAAACACATTTAAAAACAAGTTACTAAAGCTAAACAAAGTTAACAGATCTACTTGTATATTTTTCTAATCCCTACATGTTTCATTATTTCACCCATGATAATTTTCATCACTTATTCTCTGTTCTGAAAGGGATTTGATTTTTTTTTGTTTTTTTTTTTTTATGAAACGCATTACAATTGAATGAAATGCACTGACATGTTCCTCTTTTTCCATCTGAGTTACCTTCTTTAAACTGTTGCAAAATTTCTATTTGTAAAAACATTATTACAAGGAAGGGACTCCTCACCACCCACTCAGCTCCCAGAAGCCAAGAGAACAAACTCAAAGATATTGTTTTTCTAATTTTACACTGATACTCTTTGCCCCTAAAAAAATGTTCCAGGTCTAGTGTGCATTTTAAAGGGATTTATAAAAGAATTAGCTCAAGCAATGCCAAGAGCTAACTTCAAGCTTATATTAATTTTTTAAAACACGGCATATAGGACAAATAATTCACTAACTACTTTTTTTTTTCTCCCTTCCCAACTTTCATGTTTAAAATGCTCTGTTCTTTTCTTTAGGACAGAAACATTCAACGGCTGTGGAGTAATCTCATTTCCACAGCTTTTAACACATATCATCCATACTATGGAATTCTGGTGTTAGAAATATGAACAATCAACCAAAAAACCTCAGTCAACTTGATTTGAAGCAGGAACATGGGGGTTTTTTTTCCTTTCTTCCCTCTAGCTAATGATGAATTATTATATTAAAAATATATATTCTGACTTCAAAGAAAAGCTAGGTTGTTATAAAACGCAGGCGTTCAGAATTAAGTTTGAAAAGATTTGACCTTTTGCACACAAAAACTAACACCTACATGAATGAAGTACTGTAGTAAGTGATGATATATGATGGATCATTTAAATGTGTGTATGGAACCATGCACATTTCTTAAGGCAGGGGCAGATGGTGGTTACAGCACATCCAACATTTTCCAATTACTTTGTTTTTTCAAAATATATCCAGCCCATAAAAATATTAGCAGAATCCTTGTACTTTCATAGAAGTAATAGTTTTCAAATATAAAACTTTAAACTATATTTAAGTTAAAATTTAAGTGCAAAAAGTATCTTCAGACAATTCCCTTCTCCTCCTCTTCCACAGTTTGCTAAGTTGCAAAGGAAGAGAAAACTATGAGGTGCTAGACCCAGACTTTTTTCCTAACACATTAACTAGAAATTTATCCCGTCTTCTTAATCAGGAGATAGGAACTAAATACAAAGAGCGGATCCAGCCTGATCTGCTTTGAAGACAGGGCTGGTCAGATGCAGGGTTTAGTTGTGTCCATACTCCAACAAAAAGGTAAGTAATTTGAGACTGAAGATAACATGAAATCTTCTACCTGCACAAAGAGATTAAAAGCAAAATGGGGAAAACAAACACAACACTATTAACACTTTTATATAATGAAACTAATATTTCTTCCAATCTTTATCCAGTTAGATAAAACTCTGGGACAAGATTTCAACAAAACGAACATTGGGTTGACAATGGAGCACAAACATTTTCAAAACAAAAATCAAATAAGGAATATGTTGGAATTGGACCCCAGTGTGAAGGGAAACAAAAGTTCACAAACACAGCTCCCTTCCAAGTTAGGCTATAAACCAGGAACACATGGAGAGAAGAAAAGGCTGTTTGTACTGTTCCAGGAAGCTGGACCAAGGATTATTCCATAATTGCATTAAGCGAATACAGTATAATATCCTACATAGTGAAAAGTTCAGAGACATCATAGGCTAAGTGACTGACTGATCACAATACGCCAAAGTCCTGTAAGCCATTAATTCCTTAATTACTACAGTTACAAGTGTTTTACACCAATAATGTTGTGCTCTATAGCAAGGTAATGGGGAAATAGTATTCTGAGACATTTTCACTTTAAGTACAATTTTTTTATATGTTAATTTTCAATTTAAGGTCCCATCATGCCTATGTTGAGGATGCTCATGAGTTGGCGAGTTGTACAAAATAAAGCTCTGAAGCAAAGATAAAAAATAGTCTTTAAAAACTGTTACTGAACTGACAGAGCTGAGACTCACAGTTATTTCAAGATGAATGTAAGTTACTACACTAAGCAATTTCTATACTGTAGGCATTACTTACACCTTCCAAAAATCACATTATTACTATCCTTAATGACAAGAAAACTCAGGCAATGCCTTTCCGTGGGTTCTCAATTCAGCAGGAACTGCTGGACACAGTCATTGAGACCCTGAAGACAGAAAGAGGAGAACTTGTTTCTGCTTCCAGCACTGCAAAATACTTCCTCGGTGACTATAACGGAAGACCAAAGCCAATAACACATCTCCCAAGAAGTTTGGCCTGTATATATCCAGGACAAGAATGGCTACTGTACCTTTACACAGATCTAACTGCCTCCCAGCTGTGGGGAAGAGGGGACGACGAAGTACTGTACTGCTACAATTATGCTGATTTAAGTGAAACAGATCTCTAGAGTAGATACAGCTTGACCTAAAGCTCCAGTTGCTTTCAGAGACCAACCATGAAGACAAACCTGCTGCATAGTACACACAATTTCCTTGTCTGCTTGTCTCACAGAGACACGCTGTCCAGGCTAATAAGCTTTCTACCATCCAAAAAAGATACCCAAAAAAGTCCACCTATAGGTTAACGGTTCTGTGTCCACCTTAGCCTAGAAAGCTATGCAAGCATCATAAATTAGCATAATCCTATTGTTTTGAATGGGATCTACTGACTTGCATCAGCTGAATAGCCAGTTCTCTAAGTAAGGAAGGAAAGATTTGTTTCCAAAAGTGCTAAGGACCAATCACCCAGCATCCCTGACAGCCAGGACACACTCCTTGGCTGTTCATCTGGGCCCAGCTTTGGGAGGTTCAAGATTCAGCATTACTTCCCACACTAGAAAGCTGTCGTCTTATCTTCTGTACCACTCGTCTCTCTATTTCATACTTGCAGAAACAAAAAGAACATCACTGGCTGGCTCCCAAAGGGGTCTCAGCCTTCCCAGCTGGAAGGACGGTGACTGGGATGAGACGGCCCCCTTTACAGGGAGGGCAAAGATGGGGAAAAGTGTGTGTGTGGGGGGGGTCTTGGAAGAACGGACAGGGATGGTAGGGACCACCCAGGAGATAAAGAAAACATGGCTTGAGGGGGAAGCTAGGGAAGGTCCTGAGTATGTACAGTAGCTAATTGTCAAATTTTAACCACTTAGCCTTTTAAATCTTTTTTCCTTTCCTTTACACACTCACAGAGCAAAGGCATAGTTCACGTTTAGAAGTAACAGCTTGCAAAGGCATTTAAAACTAAAGCAGATTTTTAAATTTAGCACAGCCTTCTCAGTGTTTTCTAATCCTGGCTCAAAGGCCGAACTTTGTTAAAATTTGTTACAAACAAAAATGTTAAGAAGTTCCCAGACTTTGATGGGCTTTGCTAAATTTAAACCCATGGTGAAATCTTTATAGGAAATTACAGACTGAAAACGATATAGCCATAAGGAAAGACCACAGTAGAGCTTCTTGTATGTGTTTCTCTTTTGTAAAGCTCTGTAGTACTGGTGTCACAACACCTAGCTCCCGGTGCAAGCAGTAAGTTTCTCTCCTCTGGTGCTCTCTGGTCTAGGCTTTCCCCCACACAGTAATGCATTCCCAAACGTGACTCTGCAGCAGCCCTGGAGAGGAGAGGGCAGCTGGAGCGCTGGGGCCAGGCTGGCCGCCTGAAAGCCACCTATTGTTCCCAGAGGCAAGCAGCCCTGCAAGGCACACTGCCTCCCTGTCTCCAGAGGGAACGCTTGCACAGGGCTTCTCTCCACCGCCCAATATTCTGGGGCACAGAAACACTGTAATTTGGTGTTAATTGGGTCAACTCCCTACTTTAATTAAAATGAAACTCCAGACTCTTCCCGTTATACCTCTAGTTACATTTTATTATTGTTTAGCTAAAACAAATGTACGCTGGTGGTGGTTCCTTCCCTTCACTGCACAAGTGCTCAAGAAATCTCCCCTTCTCCCTTCTTGCACACTATCAGGGCTCACTCTACCCATGGGTCCAGGGGCTCCATTTCAATCCAGGCCCAGACACCCAAATCTTGCCTGAGCTGTGCTGTAGGCATACCTTGGCCCCGTCTTGTCCCCTGCTGTCGCAGCTCACTCACTGGTTCTTCTGGATGCTCTCCAGCCCCTTCCGTTGCTCTTGACTGGACCCTCTGGATGGACTCTGGACCCAATTCATCACCTCACCTTGGCTGGAACTGTCAATAAGACCTTGTTACCCCCATCCAGATCTGCCCATCCAGCTCAGATGTTGCAGGACTGTGCCCTGATTGGGGAGGTACTGCCTGTGCTGGGGTCACCGTCAACGCACAGCCTGCCCTCCTCATGGTGCAGCTCCGCTCCTGCTGCTCCCTGACACTAACAACCACTGTGATGTGACAGGGACCTTCTCCTCAGCACTCCCTGGCATCAGAGAAGCCAGCAGTTAAGAGTCCTGGCATATTTAATCTTTTAACACCTGTAACTAGTGGCAATAATAGCAGCAAGAGCAGCAAGATCCATAAAGGGTCTGCCATCTAAAACAGGTATGGTGAACACATCAAAGACATGAAGCAACATTCATCTGGAAGCATGGAAGAGACCAGAATTAAAAAGGAACTGCTACTGGGAGAAGTAGGGTACGAGAGGACAGCGTACATGAAATCTGATGAAGAAAATGGAGAGCGTCTCAAAATCAAGACTGTGCAGGAAACAAAGAAGCTGCACCAAAAGACCTGAGATATGAGCAGGGAGCTTGAAGGCCAGAATAATGCTGGGGGCTCCTTTATAGACCAGACCATGCATGAGGCAACCTAACATAAGCTGTTCTTTGGTAAGTTATGGAAGTGTGTGTACACAACCAGCATTGCAAGTTTCTCTGAGGCACAATGACTGCAGAGGAAAGGTACCAGGACCACTGGGTTTCTCCACACTGTGCAGGAGGGATGGACTGCTGAAGAGCAAAATCTGTTACTTGCTAGCCATCTGACATATGTTACAGCCAGGGTTCATCACAGTTCTGCTTTACCAAGGTAGCACAAATGTGCATCTACCACGTGCAACAAGGACAATCCATAGAGGCAGCAGGACTGTGAAGCCTGCTGCTGAACTTCCCTCCAACCCTGGCTTTCATCAGACCTTCTTGGGGCCTTAACAGAGAATTGTTATACTCTTGGCTCACATTTTGCAGAAACAAGACCTTAATCTACCCCTCTTGCCCAGCTCCTTGTCTCCCTCTTTTCTGCCTACTTTGCAAGGTGGCATTCATTTATTCTAGGTAGAGGAGAGACTAGAAAGGATGCCACATCTCTAAGAAGATATATCAAGTAAATAAATACACAAGTCTATACATATATATGCATAGGAACATCCCATGCCTAGGAATACCCAGAGCATCACAACTGACTTCTATAGAAGCAGTGACTCACTACACATCTGTCACTACACCAGACTGAAGAGCATAGGGTAGCCCTGTGCTGCTCAGCAGATCTCTCCTGTCATCCCACAACCACTTGTCCAGGTCTATAAAATTTTAACACTGCATCTCATCAGAGCACGTATGCATACTCATTACTTGCACACAACAAATGCAGAGAAACTGAAACCAATTATGACAATAAATGTCGGGTTAATCTTATTCAGGCAAATTATGTAATTTCAGTGTAAACAATCAGATACTATTATTTTATTCCCCCCCCAAGAAATTGTATTTCTATGTCTGCAAAAGAGAGGGACCGTAGCCATATACTGTGTCCCACAACTGAGCTGCAACAGTTTTTCTGTGCCCGTCACTTTTTTTAAAAGGGGTCACTCCATGTACACTGTTCAATTAAACTGCATCTCTGCAACTGAAGTTGGAGTTTTACAACAGACGTAAGGCAAGCAGCATGCAATTTAAGTGTATTTTACATATTTATATTCAAATGTACTGAATTTAGATACATGCGCATTTCCATATCTGTCCCTATCAGAGCCTCAGGAATCTTCAGCTAAACTATTTTAGTCAAGATGACTTTCAGGAATTTAATGTAAAACAGGCACCGAGCAAACTCAGTCACTGAGCATGCCACATATATATATTTTTTGACCATAAAAAGTGCAAAAGTTCACTTACTGTGTTAGTTTTATCCCACTCCCGATTAATGTTGAACATTTTAACAATTATGTTCTCTGCCTCTGCTAGAAATATACACACGCATGCTTTGTATTTTTTCAGAGGTGCTCTAGCATAGAGCTCGTCTTGTTTTCCGCCAGCACAGATGCTATAAAATCATGCTTAATTCAGTTTACTTCTTTCCTCCCCTCCCCTCCCTTCTTCCCTTTTCCTTAGCCTTATCCTCCTCCATGTTCTTGGGTGGGCAGATTCATGGGGAGACTTGGGTTTTAGTATAGCCACCACCAGGCAGTTTGCTACTCTCCTGAAGCACATCTGGGCTTTATATCAGGCCTTTAATTAATCCTCAGTGAAAGCCAAGCTATGACATTTTGACTGGGCAGGCTCCAGTTTTGGACAGGTCTTGATTTATTACGACTGAGTCTCAACCTACTTTGATTTATTTCGGCTTTGGGGAGGAGGGCAAGCACTGAACAGAAAAAGCACTGTTGGATGCAGAACATGTGATGCACGTAAAGGACCTCCAGAGTACTGTGGCCCAAATGACAAACAGCTCAGACAATTTGCAATAAAAATAAAATAGAAAAAGCCCAAGTGATGAAAAGATTTTGGTGAAAGAAATCACTTAAAGAAACAACAACCACTACTACCAAAAAAAAAAAGCAACAACAAATAATAAAAGGCTTAGTGAACTAGGATCAAACTATTTGGCAGAAAGTGCCAACGAAGGAAGCCCGTGCCTTATCTCTAAGTAAACAATAAATCCCTGGTCACTCATTAGTCTTAATCATGCCTCTCATCTGCATTCAGCTAAATACAGAGAGGCAGGACCAATGCTTTCCTGATGAGTGGCTTTCAAAGAAAAGGATGTTCTGCTGTTTGCCAACTCGCCTTGGGTGGATGTCCCTTTGCAGGTCTGCCTCTCTAACCATACCATGCACAGCGTGCGATGTGCCAAGTCTTCTGGACAGTGAGAACAAAGGCAACCAGAGCCAAACTGTTCATCTAAATAAAGCAACAAACGTCACAATAATAGGAGCCACTGAATAACAAATCCAATCTGCTCAAGGTATAAAGCTTTATTGTTTCTATGGATAGGCTTACTCTCTTTCTTAGGCCCTTTTCTTGTTCTAATTCAAATTCTGTTGGACAGATGACTTGGCAAGTTTATTCTGAATACTACTGTGGCTACTTCCAATTCATTGCTGTTGTGTGTACATGCAAAGAAACTCAGTATCTTGAAAATTCTAATGAAAGCAAGTAATTTTGTTTTCCTTTAAGTGTTTTTTGTTAAAAATTCAAATACCCTCATTTCTCCCTCCCTTGTACTTCCTTTTCACAAACCGAAGTTCAGTTTTTATTGTTGGTTTTTTCCCTCCTCTAACTATGGGAACTAGAGGATTTATGGCTCTATCAAAAGAGAAGAAAGAGTGAAGTTCCAGCAACAGAAAAGCAAAAAAGTTTTACTCTAAACCAACTGGCAGTTTTTATTTGTTGACACCTATCAGGCTTTGGTGCCTAGTGAACCTCTAGCAGAAAGGATGTTTTTGTTAAAGTCTTGGCACCTGCTGCTATTAAAATTTCAGTAACACCTCAGATACTACCTCAACAGTCCCCGCACAAAGCCTTGGGAAGACAAATCTTTGCACTCCTGTTATTTGCTGTAACAGAAGACAGAAGGACCAGCAACCCATATAGGCACATGCAGGCTTGCTCCAAGGCATCTGTAAGTGTTATAAAGCAGAAGAGGACGCAAATCAGATATGAAAATATTACATGGGTCATCTTTAAAAACATTAAAACCAAATGATCGAAGACATTAATAAAAAGATATCTATGTGTTAATTTTTAAGTTTCAGGGTGAAGTCTGGAAGAAGGATCTACTGGATTTGGTTGATCAGGTGCCTGTGTAAGCTAAGGCCACAGTCCGGCTGAGCACTTTGCCACCAAGCAGGTAAGCAGTAGGATTCAAATGACCATCTAGCTTAAGATGACTTGGCTCTTCTGCTAACTGAGAAGCAACTACATGGGTGTTCTCAGTCTAATCTGTGTCACATTGACTAATTTTATCATCTGTAAAAACCATGCATTTATTTTAGCAGTTGTAGGCTGGTAGGCCTATTTGTGCTGGTAGCCTACACAGGGAACCTGTGTTTGCTGTCTTGTTCCCTAGCTGGGTGAGCAGGCTGAGCTAGCTCTCTGTGGCCAATACAAAATTACTAATTCTGCAGAAATGCAGAACATTCATATGCCAGTAAATGGGATTCTATGGAGCCAGCCTCTCTTAGTTTCAGGAGTAGAACTCAAATTAGTGTTAAGGACAACTCTCAAGTCAAACTGTTCTACTGCACACACCCTTCCCTCTTCACTCTGTAAGAAAACAAATCGTCAATACCTAATGGAAACGTTTGCTATTTTCTATGCATGTTTTTGTTTTGTACCCCACTCAAGTTGGAGAATTGCAGGCTCCTTTCACAGGCAGAATCAAGCACAGTGGCAGCTGGTGGCTCGCTTTGGCCCAAGAGCAGGTGATGAGAAGACAGCATTCCCCTATCGACTAGGGTCTTAATCCTCATCTTGTATTGCACCCAGGTCCCCCCGTAGGAGCATGCAGCATATCACCATTAGCTGTGCTCCTCCTGAGTATCAATTTGCTTTTCTCTGCCAGACAGTTCTCCTTCTAACTGCTGCAGAGCTGGTTCTGGGTGGGATTCCAGATGCTAGCTTTCATCCTAAGCCCGAACACCACCATTTTATTCTTGCTTACAGGCAGTTTTATTTTCTAGCTTTTATCTGCCTTCATGAAATGTAAAAGTTTGTGTGATTTTTCCTTCCAAGTGTAATAACACTGTAAGCTCCAGTAGTACTTTCTAATACCAACACAGCCAGGATTTGCAGTGACAAGTTAGTAGGCTGTTTCAGTGAAAGAGACTTTATATGAACCAACATCCCAGTGAAACCCCATATCTAGGCAAAAAGGATCACTTTTAGATCCTACTAATAAAACTATCAGCTTAGTTAGAAGTCAACTGTTTTACAAGCAACTCTAGAACATAAACAACTATTCAGATAGTGTTTTCAGAATTTGGATTATTATTTTTTTCCCCCTAACTTGAAATGTTTATGACACATTGTATTTAAATGATCAGACTGCTACAAATCAGTGCAACTAAATGCCTATCATTAGCATGCAATTTCATTACACAATTTGTTTACAAACCTCATATGAATAAATTAAACCAAGGGAACTGAGGCTTGTTTTAATTTACCACATAGTGTATTTTAAAGGTAAATGTCAAAAGTGCATGCTTCTGCTATTATTTAACACGATCTTCTGTAATCACTCCAAAATGAATGTGGTAACAATGATGATTCATTTACTTTCGTTTTGGGTGGACTTTTTACTCAAACTTGTTCTTTTGCCAGCTACACTTTTACACATGTGCCTGTTGGTTTTACACTGCCCTTCTTTAGATGTGACCTTATGAAAATCAGCAACAAAAAACCTTCTTTGAGGAAAGTCTAATTTACTTAATTACAAGGAGTGGGCAGTTGTGCACCAACTTCATCATTCTGTCATACTTGAGGCTGAAAACTGGCACAGAGTGGGCCAGGTGAAAACTCTTTATTACGCTTCCTGTTTATATTGGTAACACATTAAATGGAATTTTAATGTCTCCTGAGGTCACTTTTTGAGCCAAATTGTGGCTGTCCCTATCACAGGTGTACTGAGTAACTGTGCAGGCACAGAGCCTCTTTCTCTTCTGCCAGCCTCCACCTCCCCATGCATAAATGTAAGACGCAATGGATGAAGTCAAGTCCCACCGAAGTCAATAATTGTATTATTAGAACAAGATTTCACTCCAAACCAATTCCTGCAGTTGGTTTGCAGCATGCTCAGTCCTCAGGCTTGCCAGGAGGGCAGGGAGGGAACGCACAGCCCTACAGCCCTCTTGGGGCTTGCACACTTCACTCATGTGCTCTCACCCTTTATTGCTATCTGGATCAAATCGAGTATTTTCTAAAAAGGTTTCTTAGCACCCTTTTGTAAGAGTCCATTAAAATGCTGTACATTATATGAAGTGTTACATTAAGTGTGCTCAGACCATAAGAACTTGCACAAGCCTCGAACCAACACCAGTTCTAAGTTGTTACTCACCTGCTCTTGAACTACTTTAAAAAGAAAAAAAATTCTCCTAGAAATGAGGCACCAGGTAGTAGTTAGCCTAGAAAAGCTCCTTGGAAGGCAAGCTCCTTTGGGCTCCACCTTGGCATTCCTGGAAAGCAGAGCACAGCTGGGCCCCGCTCCACAGCAGGCTCCTCCTTGCAAACCAGTATCATTTCTGCTAACAGTACTACCGATGCAGAAAGCCGCATTCCAGCAGTGCATGCCACGGGAGTCACTGGAAAAGGTTTATGAGGTATTATGGGCTGAAATAAAACATCAAATAAACGTATACATGGAACATGCACAAATAGGAGCAGGGGTGATTCCCCGGCTGCAGCCTGAATACGGCACTTAAAATACAACCTTCTCTCAGCACGGGGGTTCGAGAGCAACTCTGCCAGCAGCCAGGAGATTATGGTGGTAAGAGGCACAGTGCCCAGCAGCAGCCAAACGCCTCTTGGGCTTTCCCTTGTCGGGAGACAGATCTATCGTGTCTTGGTCTGTCACCTAGCCTACAGACCATCCTAACTCATGCCTCCTGACACCTTTCCAATAACCCGAGATCCGCTTGTAATCTGGGAGATGAACAGTTTTAAACCGGCAGTATTTTTAATATATATCTACCTCGGTTATCAGTAATAATACTGGCAATAAAATGAAAAGGGTATGCTTAATATATTTTTCCCTTGTCAATTATTTCCCCTTTAAAATGAATATGATATATTAAAAACCTGATGCTTGCTGAATTTAAAACACCTCAGAGGAAGAGAGAAATTCCCACCAGATATGGAAAAGTAGGGTTTGTCTGGAAATAAATGCAGCATAATAAATTAATGGTGAGGGGCGAAAAATCCCTGTATTGCATAAGGAAAAATTAATGCATTAGCAACACAAAGCATTACTCTTTCTTGTAAAATAAGGCACAGTGCAGCAAGATTGTATGATTTGTACCAACTTTTCATTATGTCAAAAGCAACATGTGTGCCTGGTATTATAGCATTAGGGTTGCCTTGATAAACTGTAACTGTGTAGGGCAACATCTCACTTGATAGAGGTTAAGGCAGAAGTAGGAGTTAATGCTCTACTAATGCAATTTACTGCTCCTTAAAGAAATCTGTAAAGTGCATTTGGAAGAAAGAAAATCTCTTTCAACATTAAAAAAAAAAAAAAATCAAACCCATTTGCAGATCAAGAAATAATAACACACAATTTGCACTAGAAATATCAGCTTCTAAGAAGTACAAAGCTTGTTATTAAGGGTAAAGTTAGAGAGTAAACATATTTCTTAATGGTGCCTGTTCTTGTAATAGAAAAACAACATGAATGTAAGTAACATCGGTGCAATAAGAAGTCAGCTCAACACCCAACACTCCTATGGACCCAGCAGTTCAGGCAACAGCTCACAGTGGGGGCTCCTAGCTGGAGGTCACGGTTTTTTGAGGTTTCAGATGGTTGAGTTTGCCCCGATTTTCTAATGCTATTGAACTAGAGACACTAGGCTAGGCAAAATGTGCCTAGACTGCATTCAACTCTAGAAAAAAAACCCTAATAATTTGTCCTTGCAGATAGACAATATTTTATATGAATAGTTAGGGATCTCCTAATTTTGCTTCCTCAAATCCAATGCCAGAGATCCTTTAATCCCACTGCACAACAGAAAATGTAGAAAGCAGATACATTGGCCTACTCGCTTAAGAAACACCACCAAACCCCCTATTTCACTAGAAGCAATGAAATGGCCCCCAAGGTTGTTAGCACCAGGAGTTGCCCTGTGCATCAGCAGGTCATGTGGAGAAGGACAGCTGCTGGGCTCCCCTGCACCAGTCGGCCTTGAGCTGCACAGAGGAGAAAGCACTGGGAGGGTTTGAGGGAACTGCCGGCTGTTTTGCACAGCCCTCGTGTAAGCAGCAGGCATGGGACAATGTCAGGGATCCACTGTTTACTTCATCCTCCGCTTCCGTGGCTGCAGGCAAATCCAGCCCAGCCACGCAGCTGAGCTGACTGGGGACAGGGGATAAGAAAACGCCAGCGTCACTCACCTACCCTGCAAATAACACTCCTCATACTCCTGAGGAAACAAACAATTGCTCTTGCTGCAGAAATCGCAGGGATTTTGAGAGGAAGAGAGAGAGGAGTCAAGCACATGACAGCAATAAGCTTTCTTCACATACTTAACCTGGTAACCAAGTCAACCGTCCCCAGGGGAAGCTTAATGTCGGCCAAAGAAGGCCAACTGGAAAGTTCAGCTGCTCTATCTTTGGACCATTAATGTTGGTTGTTAGGTCAAGGCTTCATCCAAAAACACCTACAGCTAAAATTCAAGTATTTCTGCTAAAACTAAAAGTGGCATATTAAGTGCACCCTGTGGGTTTGGGGAATGTTTCCCACTCAAACTAACAAAAAAATTGTATTTTTTTTCCGTACCCAGATCAGGAAAGAACAGTCACTCTGCTGATAACCAGTCGTCTTAATAATGCACAGAATATTAACAGCTAGAGTACAATAAAAGTGAGCCCTGACATTTTAATTTATCCTCTGAAATATTTCTTCTTTCACTGGAATGACCTGAAATTGTTGGAGGGCTAAAAACTTTGGTTCTGGGAATGCACTGCCCATGATGTTTTACTGGCTTCATTTCAAATGAAAACAATTACTGTATAGTGAGGATGTTACCGCACAGACATAACAACACCATTAACTATTTTTGACTTCCAGTGTAAATTGAACCATTATGGGGTTTTAAAAATGCCCTCATTAAATTTTAATGATCTGTTTTAAGGGATTTTTTTTCCCTTATTAAAATTAAAACCAACTATGCTCTACAGCTTTCTCAGAATGTGGTGCATTAATCTAAGATTCAAATAAATCTGTAAATCATAGATTAGTTAATAAAGAGAAACTATCTGGGTTATTACAGGTGGGGCTGGTAGCAGTACCTGTTATTAATGTTGCCTAATATTTACCAATAAAAGATGCTGCTTCCTGTTCTTTAAAATGTTGCCAAATACCATCTGACTGAATAAAAAAATTCTGAGTTCAAAGGTAGACACACCTGGTTGTTTTGTGGTTCTCTCCCCCTCCTCCCATGATAGGAAAAAGAGCAAAAAGAAGGAAAAATGTCAATCGAAGTGATTCAGCTGATTAAAGAATACTTTTCATTTGTATTAACTCCCCCATAAACCTCAATAGGTTTTTTTCCATGAACTCAGGGTTGCCTTGTCGTACAGTAAGTACTTGAAATTTTGTATGCTGAGGGCTAGAGAATGTTTATGAGAATGTTTCCATCAAATTTGCCCCGAACTTGCCCAATTCATAAACTTTGTGTGGACTAAAATGGAAAAAAAAAAAATTAAAAAAATGACAGTTTACATAGACTCAAGAGGGACTTGTGAGACCTTTGCTGTTAAATTTTGCGAAGACTCACTTTCTGGTGAACACGCTCCACCCCGTGACGGGGCAGTGGTTTCCCTCCAGGCGCAGCTGCAGCCTCGAGCAGGCTGGCTGGTGTACTCACTCCCTGGGTCCAGGCAATCCCGTCTCCCCCGTGAGATTCATCTCTTTCCCACAGTCTCATCTGCAGTTGCCCAAAGTTAAAACCACCGCAAGACTGACTGGAAGCTGAAACAGACCTTTTTAAAAAAAGTCTGGTTTGCTTTCACCCTTCTGTTATATCGCCACCTGCTAATGAGTAAACATTGTCCTGCAGCATGCACTGACGGAGACTGCAATGATGGTATATATACTGCATTATATAGTCTCCCTGCTGGCACCCGTATGTTTACTTCTGATCCTATCACAAGTATAAGCATAGCTCCTAAACATGGACCCTGTCATAACTTTACTTGTTTTTCCACACATCGCCAGACAGAGCAGAAAACTAAAATAACGGGAACAGAGCACTCTTTTAAGTTACTTCTAGAAAGTGCCTTAATTTGGTATTCTACAAGAAGAACATGCTACAAAAGCAGAACTTGCCAGGAGGACTCTTGTAGTTGTGTTATTTGAAGAGAAACTACATTCAGGCTACAATGGCACAATAAGTCAGTCTCAGAAATATGACAACAATACATAATTTATCAATCTGGAAACCTAATACTTGAAAGAAGCCTTAGTCTAACCTTTCCATCACTCCAATTGAATTGTAAGACCACCGCTGTAACAAGACGACTTAGAAAACCACGGGGGTGGCCTTGATAATAATACACATATCATTGTTGAGGCACAGGAAACTAAACCAGATGGTTTTGCTGAGGAAAGCACTTTTTTGGCTTTGTAAAGCCTAAAAACACTAATAGGTCAAACGCAGAAGTGGTGAAAAAGTAAGCTAAAGGAAAATTTATGTAAATAAGAAAAAATCTTTTTACAATTATATTTCTCTCACATAAAAAATGGCTGCAGGAAAATAAAAAGGGGGAAATGGTGCTGTAGTTCTGAAATAGATCAGGATAGTTTTCTGAAAGGAAAAGGTCTAACAGCAACACTTACAGTAGGTACTGCTGCTGGAAATCAATACCATATGATGTGCATTAGACAGAACACCTACATATTGTAATTAAAACCCTTTCCTTTCCTCATTTTTATGTTTTAAATATGGGCACCACTCATGTCTACTGTAATAAACTACTTTCTTGTTCAATCTCTTATTAGCAATCATACCAAACTTAAAGAGAAAACAGCACACACATGCACCTCTTAGTATACATGAAATCGAAAATAATTTCCACAAAATCACCCATATTTGAATTTTCTCACTTATGCTGCAGTTATTTAGAAGCACATTATTTACAGACTTCAGCATTTCAAAAACAATGAAAGACTTAATTTTGTTTTGTTTTTCTTTAATGCAGACATCATCTACGTGAGTAAAATTAAGATGATAGTGTGTTATTCTGCTGGGAATTGCAACTATTTCTAATAGTCAAGAAGCCTAATCTGAACTACATGCTCTGAAAGAAACACATTATAAGCTTTTTTTATTGTGCAGCCTTATTTACCAAAATGTAAGCTTTTATTTAGCATTAAAAAGGAAAACTTTTACTATCACAGTTGTTCTAAAATATGTTCTCTATTCATAAAGGAAGGTTTGCCCATATTTTCAAAATCTGAAAGAAGTTTGAGAATTATGCCTACCTTTTGCTGGCATCAAATCATGCTCTAACTGAAAGAAAACATCATTATTTAAATATCAACTTTTTTCTGCTTGCATGGGACAATGGAGAAGAAATGTACACTGAGGAGAGCTTCACTGTTATGCTTATCGTTTGTGACAGTTCATTTTGGTACTGGCTCAGAAATAGCCTTGCAGAAAATGTTCAAAGTCTGACGCCCAAGTTCTTAACTAAAATCAGAGAGTTAAAAGAGTAGTTTCTGAAGCCAGAAGTCAAGCGGTACCACAGCTGCCTTACTGAGCCCCGGGAGCCTGATGGAGCCTATCTGGACAGCAATAAAGAAAAAGAAATGACAATGCAGTCTCACGAGATCCTATTTTGATTCTGCATGAGAGAGATGCTGGGGACACGTCTGTTTTGTGGCCAGTGATGCCATCTACCACCTCATATCAAGACTTCAACTCTTTTGTAGGGTTGGAACATTTCCATGGAGGTGCAACATGTGCAAATAATTTAGTAAAACAATGGCATCATGAATTGACCCTGGCCATCCACCTATCTAAGTCTTTTCCCTATAGACTCAGCCAGAGGGAAGACAATCTTCTTTACTACTTCTTGTACCTGCTGTGCCAGCACTCTCATTGTGTCACGAAGAAGTGGCTTTATTGCAAACACCCTTGCCCTTGGGTCAGTGCTGGGTAAACTTCACAAAGCGATTTGGCATCTTTCATTTAAGACCAGCTATCTGTGCTGTGGCCGCTTACATTGGCTGTACTATATCCTGAGAACTGGACCATTATTTGCATGGATGATTGAACATACTATCATAGTCAAATGTGACTTCCTTTATAATGAACACAACATACCTCCGCATGTCCAAGGTATTTACATGAGGAAAACAAAGAATAATCTGCCTTTGGCATACTTCATTTGGGAAGATGTTGCTTTCTCAAAAAGCATTTCAGCATGAGGCTTAGTTCTACATCTTATAAAAAGGAAAACAGATTTTTAAACTATTAGAAAAGAAGCAAGGTGGAATAGTCATTGTCTCTGATACACATGCTTCTAGAAAACATTGCTTCAGCAAGCACCTGTCAAGAGTTTTATGAATGTTCAGTAGTTGTTCCACAGGAGCACAGTCTATCAAACTTTTCTCCTAAAGGTTCATACAAGCCCTGCTGCTCTCACAATTACTTCACCTCGATGGCAGCAGTAAGATAATCAGTTCAGTGGATCATCACATCAATCAGAGCAGACTGGATATAATTTTAAGATCAATTTGGCTTAGTAGAGCCATTAATTATCCCAGCTCAAGCAAGTTGATGGAAAGAAAAAGTTCTCATTTGGAAATACACAAAACACACTTGAGTACTTGGATGCCTCAAAAATCTTTACCCTCATACTCGAAGAAGTCCAGTATTGAGGGTTTAAAATTATTACCTAACTTTTATTAGAAGTAATTAACTTTGAGCATAAAAACTAAGCAGTAAAAAGGGAAAAACATTTTTCACTTCAGTCCATAACAAAAGGGTAATCCTAATTTAAAAGCAGGTCTTTTAAGTTCATGGGCCAATCTCATACCTATGTGAGGTATTGGCAGTTACACAGACAGATATAACTGACTTTCATTTTATAACCAACAATCCTCAACAAATCAAAACTCTCACAAGCAAGTATTCTGCGGGGTTGATGAAAGGATGTGTCAGAAAAAACTCAAAGCCTCATCAGACTAAGGTAAAACATATCTCAAAAGACAACACATCCTTAACACTACAACAAAACAACAAAACAGAACTAGAAATGCCTTGGCCAACAGTCTTGCTGGCTGAATCCTTTTCTTATGCACAAGAGTAAAGTAAACTTTTAAATTATTCTGTCTGGCAAGAGTTTTTATATTTAAATGCACACACGAATGGACAAGAAGGGATTTCCCACAACAGAAATGGTAGCAGCTGTCTCCAAGAGTCAGTCTCTACCTATTGGAAGGGTGAATAGAAGAATCATGAATAAAAGACCAGGTGATGCTGACTGGAGATTTAAATGCAGAAGGCATCACTGTAGATTAGATTTTACTATCTCAATTTCAACATGCACCAAATGGTTTAAGACAATAAAAAAGTGCGTTTTCTTGTGTATTTGAATCACAAAGCAAAGTATGAATGAGCACCAGTTCCAATTAAATTAAAAAGAAAAGCAAGAAGGAAAGTCTCTCTTTAAATAGTTTCTTATGTGCTTGGTCCTTATGCTCACTATATTACTTATTTATAAACTGTTCATTTTTCTTTCTTTGGGTTTTTTTGTGGGTTTTTTTTTGTTTGTTTGTTTTTTTTTTTTTTTTTTACGTTATTTAAATATAATGGAAGCTAATTGCCATGCATTTAGAATATCAAATGGTCCCTGATTTCACCATGATTTTGGGCACATGCATAATTTTAAGCATTTGATTAGACCTGTAATTAATTGAATTGGAGCCAATTATGACCCAATTATGAGTCCTCCGTAATTATTGCTTGAAATACTGGTGGATTTCTACTGAAGACAAAAGAAAATCTTTCTGATCTCTACAAATACTTAAAGACTATTTAAACTGTTACCTTTGACTTGGTTTTTTACTTTTGTAAGATATACATTGACAGGCTTTTCCACAGCATTCATCAGTGCAGTATTTCTACTCTCTGCAGAACACTAAGGTGTGAGTACTGCAATTGCAGAAGGCAACCTGAGCATCAGCAGGTGATAAAGAGGAAATTGAAGGAAAGGAAGAAAAAGCTTCAGCTGTTCAACTCTAATATGAACTTGCTCTTTTTCACAGAGCCTCTTTCCAACATGACTATGTTCTATTTGTTGGCTTTCCCTTTACGTCTTTACAAATAAATGTGTCTAGTACAACCTGAACAACAACATTTTAAGGTTTCAGTTGCAGCTATAACTTCACAACTTCATTTACAGTGTTTAGCATGTAGGAAATTAAAAAGCACAACCAACTAGTGACGGATTGATGGACATTTTTTTAATGGTCCGAGTTAAATGTTTCTGAGAATTTATATTTATTTGAATAAATAAATTCGCTCTTGGGTGAGTGTCTGAGGGAATTTGTATGATGCCTTGTGTTTTATAAATGGCATAGAAATGAGTCAGACTGTTCAGTCTTGGTATTGTACCAATATTTGAAAATACCTAGCAGATGGTTTACTAGAACTTTCTACAACAAATAAAAGGTACAAGTTAACCTCACAAAACAAATTAGCACAGAGAATATTCATATATCAACAGCACTGATATATTGTTCTTTCTCTTCCAACTCAGTGTCATTGACCATCATCTCTAACACCATCCCATGAGACTTGTGCTGGATCACAGTATAGTAAAAACGGAGAAAGGGGGAGGAAGAGGCAGCAGCAATTTCTGCAAAAATGTTAAGAGTTATTAATATAATTTTAGGATAAAACTAATACTTCCCCCCCCCCCCCCCCAAATTTTCAATGGCTACTTCTATTTTGTTCTCTTCAAACACTGAATGGAAGCCTTTCTTTCTAGTGAGTGAGACTTCCCATTTTTCATTCACAAGCACAATGCTGCTGTACCTGATTTTCAGTTCCTGCAGGTGGCAGTTCAGGCCCCAACTCAAAAACCTAATCAAACACACATTCCAACTCTTCTCCCCTGACATGAACCTATGTCTAAGCATCAAACTTCTGAATCATCTGCTACAAAAGCTGACCTCAACCTACAGCTAGCACCGAGCATGCTGGCAGCCCTTCCCCTGGTGGGCATCTACATGCTTCAGTGCAGGCATGCGCTTCCATGCTTTACAGTATGCAGAAGCATTTGCCCAAAATCACAGTGGCAGTCAGATGAATGCATGTGATCAAAGCTCAAGAGTCCTGACTTCTGCTTTGGAACTGCCAGACGTTCTCCACTCCAATTCATACAGGATACAATCTCTCCACAAAGTCAATGGGAGTTTGGTCATCAACTTTCATGAGTTCAGGAACTGACCCATAATGTTTTATAAAACAACAAAAAGGAACGTATTTATGGTTTTATTATTATCCCTAATAAGGAAATAAGGAGAAAGAAAACACAGTACATGGTCTAGTCTATATGCACATGTGTTACTTGTATTAATATCAATGGGATTTAAAAGTACATATGGAGAGGATAAGATATATCCCTATGTGTTCAGCCATATGCTTAAGGAAGCTCCCCAAATGCTTGTAAATACGATCATGCTTTCTAACATACTATGTATTTATTTGAACAACGTTAAATCTCTAAACCCTACTTTCCAGTCCATTAAAGCCTCAAATAATTGTTTACTTCCAGTTTAAAGTTACTCTCTTTTTTAGCCATTAGAATACTGCCTGTAACCACATTTCCACAATATTCAGGGAATTAGAGAATTGATAATAACTCTCCCATTATCCAAAGGGATACCTCTCCGGGAAAAGAAATACTCAAGATGAACTATATTTTAGTGAGGAATTCTTTCCAGAAGATCTTGGGACAGGCCCAAAATGTGTAGCTGAAAGGTCTGGAATGCTACTTACACAACAAACGTGTTCATGCTGTAGACCTCGGACAACTATATTCCTTCTGGAGGCCAAAGGCCTTGAAAGCTAGTCATTCTTCTGGATAGACTTGTTCTCATTTCATTTTTTTTTTTTTTTTTTTTTTTTTTTTTTTTTTTTTTTCCTCCTTTTGAACACAGGACAAGTGTCTGACCCACTAGGCACAAGAGGGTTATTCTGGATTTCCCTTGTGGAAGAAGACGTCAGAATTCATCCCATGATTTATGATCTGGTGCAAGTTATTTTGGAATAAAATAGCCAAAGTATTTATGGAATATCCAATGCCTGTCAGCAAATTATGCTCATGCAACTGATCATTTTATTTGGTTTATCTTTTACTTCCTTCCAGTTGAGACTTGGTAACTGACCTTATGAACATTCTTAACTATAGTTTTATCCATTAAAAAGATGATTGAGATGGTTTAACTTCTTCAACTTCTGGATTAACTTCTTCAACTACTGTTGTAGCCACAAATATAAAACAATACTCATGGAGGCATAGTCATGACATTCATAGTGCCCTTACCACCTTACATGCAAATGCAATGCAAAACTAAAAGCCAACTTTCTTTATATCTGGCTGCCAAAAATCACCTTCTTTGCTTGCTTGATGTAACCCTTTGGATGCCAAGGCAATATGGATGTTTACTTTTTTTAATATCAACCAGAACAAAAGTTTATATTGTGGTATTACAACTTTTTTTTCTTGCTGTTTCTTTTTGACTGTAAACAAGATTTGAGAGCTCAGCTTTTATTTCACCTTTTAAATCCCAGTTTACAATAAAAATCCCAAATCAGACTTCTTCCTACTGAAATATTTCTTACTTTGTGATATAGAAAAACAAAACAAACAGTCATCATCTTTTTAAACTACATCAATGAATGGTGAAGCCAAATCCGGTTTCCCAGCAAGGAATTATTAAAAGACAGAAATAGTCCAATGACCACAGGAAATCTTTAAGCACCAAAATGGGGACAAAGGTCTCCTGGGGAAAAGACAATATTTCCTACATGGTCATTCATGTCTCCTTGTAATACAATACAGGGGTATTGTTTGTTTGTCTGCTTAAGTAGATGCATAGAATAAAATTAGAAACAAAACCTGACTATGAAAACATTTTAAACACTAGATGCAGGCACATGCGTTGCAATACGTGCCATCACAACTATGTTGTGATGCTTCTTTCTAACGTATAACCAGCTAGACCTTTGATCATTAATACATACACCATTCTTGCCTCATTGTAATAAAGGCCACCAACCTCCAGCAGGATCTTTGGCTTCAGGTCATACTGCATCTTGCTGCAATCTTAATATTGGCCATAAAATTTGTCAAAACAATAGGAGAAATACTCTAGAATAGATCCACTTTATAGTCAGCCCCCTCCCCCAAGGAATTTAGTCAAGGAATGTAAACCCAAAGATTTATTTTTGTGCTCTGGTCATGCCTGGGGTAGACTGCTGTGTTGCTAAATTCCCTACTCTGAAATCAAGAGCAAGACAAAGTTAACAGGCCTCAATATGCAAAAACATCTTGAGATAGCCCTCCAAGGACCATGGCCTGAAGGTACAGAAATAAGCATTATCCCCACCATGAAGACAGTTCAGAAAAAGGCACGTGGCCCACAGCTTACCTCAACATAGTCCCTGGCATGGCCCCAGTCTCTCTTAGCATCCAGATTGCCCAGGCTGAAACAATCCAGCTGTCCGAGGTGAATCTTTGCTACCGATCGGCTAATTTTTCGAGTAACAAAGTTAGCCCCTGGAATAGAAATAAAACGTAGTATCAGCACAGAGTAACAGTGGCAGATAACTGGCTACAAGAAACACCTTGTATAGCTCCGCACATGGTGCTTTCAGTCTTCATTCACTCCCCTCTCACCAACTAGACCCGTGCCATCTTTTATCGTTTGAGTAGGCTAAGAAGCTTCCAGTGCGAGTGTCACATTAGCTGCACTTTCACAGCAAAGATCTTTCTTTGTGGGACTTCTTAAGCATTCCTAATTTGCTGCCTCAGTATTCAGTCCAGGCATAAAGCCAAAGAAAATCATTTGGAATGTCAGTTCTTAAACACAAAATGCAAAAGGTTACATAAAGAAGAGAGACATCTTAGACCACCCTCAAGTTTTTTGTTGCCATTTCTTTTTTCTTTTTTATAATTTTTTTTAAGGAATGCATATATCTAAATAAATTAGTTCTTCTTCTTTTTTTAAAAAAAAAAAAAGGGACTATCCAAATACTACATATTCTCCAAAGGACTGTTCTGGTTAACTGCATTCTACTTTTCTAGTTATTTGGGATTCTTTGTCCCCCAGGTTCAGTGAGAACATGAAATTGTGATTTCAACTTTATCTGTTGAAGGCTGTTCAGTATTTTATCATACTTCGATATTTTGTTCACTGTATTGCTTTCAAAAATTTGTGTACCCATTTCTGCTCCCTGTAGAGTTGCTTTAAATAATATTTGTTTCTAGTCATTTTCATATCTTGATTTTTAGATTATGACAGCTGTGTTTCTAAAATGCGGTTGATAGTCTCCTCAAAAGCAGAGGGATTTGAATTTAGACCACGAGTTCAGGCTAAACAAGCCCAATGGCATTTGCACACTAATGGGCCAAAAAATTAAAATTACATGCCTTTTTTTAATGGCAAAAAAAAAAAAAAAAAAAAAAAGATTGAGTGGTGACAGATGATACCTCATGCTGATGGAAAGCAGGAAAGTTGGTGAAAATTACTGCACTTGTAAAATGCTCTTAGCAAATTTCAAAAGTCCTAAGTAGTGCAGATGGTACATTCAATGCATATATGTAGTTTTTTTCATTATGGAACTCTGCTCTTGAGATATGCATCTCAATATTTTCTGTTTCTTGTCAAACAAATGATAGGCTGCTGCAAAATTATTAAATAATATTGAAGTAATTTTTCAGACTACTAATTTTTCCTGTAAAGTCAAGAGCACTACAGTACCTTTTTGTGTCATTTGACTCTGTTAAAAGTAAAAAAAAAAAAAAAAAAAAAAAAAAAAAAGCTCACCTGTAAGAACCATGTGGAACGAAGCATTTAAATAATTCAGATCTTACCACAGGAATAAGATAGAATTTTAATTTTTTGTCAACTGCTGAACTAATTGGAACTCCAGTTATTAGCCATTTAGAATATATCATTAGTTTATGCTTGTTTTTTAAAGGATGAAAATCATGTAATTTCCATGTACCCTGAAAAACTGTTCATGTATAAAGGAAGCTTACAATATAGTGTGACTTGCAAAATTTCAGAAATAAAATATACTGGAGAGTTTTTTCTATAGCAATGTTCCTCAAAAATTGGACAAATGAGTCAACTGCAGGATGAAAGCCCAAGCCCTTCTTCCAGACTGCACCCTGCATACTCACCAGGAGAAATATGATTATCCCAAAGATAAACCAGTGCAAACCACAGGACCGACACAGTGACTCTGCTATTGCCATTTCTGAAAGCAAAGTACTGTGGTTCCCCTGTTCCTGGCTGGACGGGCTTGCAGTGGGAGTGCAGTTCTGGCTTAACAGAAACCAGTGACAGAGTCTCTTTGGCTTAGTCAGACTGGCACTTCTCCAAAGACTGTTTCCATTTTTTACGTTATCAAAGTGCTTTGAGATCTTCACACAGATTATTACTAAGTAATTAAAAAACAGTCTCAAATTATTACACAAACTTATTAGGATTTGCTCTGAAACTTCCTAACCTTCTGCACTTTCAGTTAGCATTATTATTCAGTAAATAACAGTTGAGGGAGAAGCATTTTTTTTTTTTAGGATAAAGTATACGGCTTTATGTTCCAGACTCCAACTGAGTAATAAGCAAAAGTGGACGCTTTCAACGCTACATTCCCATTTGCAGTAAAAGCAGTGAGAGTTCTACTCATCATCTACATTAAAGCAAGTTTTACTGTCAGCTTGCATGACTAATGAATGTCAGCTTTCATTTTGGAGCAACCACTTCCTCAGCACACACACAAAAAAGCATATTAGGTTGTGCGTGTGAGAGATTGGACATATGCTATCAACTTAACTTGAAATATATGAAAGATACTGCACAAGAAAAAGCAGCTTCATCTAGCACAACACAGCAAATACTAGTAACTGCTGTCTTCTTGCAGAGTCACTGATAACTGGAGAGAAATGCTCTTCAAAGATCTCCAAGCAAAAATCAGAATATACCTCAAAAGGCTGAAATGAAGAATTAAAGAGCACCACAGTGAAAAACTAAAACCTTTATTTTCCAGAAATATTCCAGTAAGGGTTCAACAAAATAATACCAACCCTTTTCATGGAAGTACCTCAGCATTAAAGTTGCGGAAGAAAACTATGCTGCTGTTCATTCTGAGAAATGCGAGTAGAATTTTTTTTCATGCAACCAAGGACTGAATGGCGCATTTCAGAAGCATTTAAATGATATGGTTCATATACAATGTTTAAATACTGATTCTCTTCAAACAGTATCTTAAAATATCCCATTACACTATATGTTTGATCCCATGCCATTAAATGCACATCATAACAAGAATTTAAGCTGATGCCCACTGGAGTCATACAAAATAGTTAAGGCTATGTCAGCATTTCCATTAAAAAGCCCTGTCCTAGGGGTTTGCAATCAGGCTATAAAATCTTGCTTTGGCCTGAAACTTGGCAGACGTAATGTCTCTTTCCTCAGGAGTGATTCTATCTAAAAGGTCTGTGTGGAGTGCTACAGATATCTTTATATAACTGAATACAAAGTACCTTTTGAGACACAGAGGTGGTTAGCTTCCTTCTTCCTCAGGAGGTATCGAGGACTTGCTGATGTTGAACCTACAAGAGCACTTTCCTCTATGGAATGGCCAGTTAGTGCCAACAAGAGTGTCAATAGAGCTGCTGGTGTGTTAACCACTTCACCCTCTATGTCGATTTTCATCGGATCAGGATGTTGCAGCAGCTAAAATGCCACCAGCTATCACAGCTGAATAAGGCCTACTTTATTATGCTACTAACATTACTAATTCATGTGGAAACATGTTGGTGGTAGCAACACAAACTAGCTCACATTGGTGGGGAAGAGAGATGTCCAAGTCCCACATTTGTCTCCTGGCTTTGTACTACTTCCTCAGTTCAGAGAGATTTTGTAAAACACACCTCACTCTCGCTCACACCTAGTACGAATGAACATGGAGTGATCAAAACTCTATTAAATGGATGATGTATTTTGACTTATCCGAACACTTTCAAAATGTGTGAGGGTAGCACTGTTCTGGGAGCTCACTATCCTACAGTAACCAAGAGGAGAGTCATTCTTGCTCCCTCAGTAGGGCCACGCATGCTGGGCTAACTGCCTTGCATAGTTATCTATGCAGCAAATACATCCAAACCACGATGGGCCACAGTATGCTCTGGTTTGTGTCGCTACTGACAGCACTGGAATTGCTGTACTGGAACAGCAGAGATGTGCCCAGATGTTGCAAAGGATGCTTTGGTGTGTCTGCACATTTCTGCAGTTACAAACAGCCTTGGTTGAGCAGTGCCTGACAAGTTTTTATATTTTAAAAGAGGCCTTAAACATGAATTTTCATTATATTAACAGCTCTTTCAGGAACCCTGGGCATTAGCTTAGATTTGTTTTCAAAACCCAAGCCCTCCCTCTGAGATCATTAGCATTCCAATAGGAACCATAAGGTCTGATTTACAAACCCGATTTATCCTAGATACTATTTTAAGCAAGGATTCCTCATCAAGCAGACCTGATCTGTAAAACATATAACTTGTCAGCAAGCCAGTATAGGAACAATACTACAATAAAAAGAAATAGCAAAGGTATAATGCAATAGCTTCTGCTCTCCAGCCCAGGCCTGTCGCCCGCTGCACTGCCTGGCTCAGGGTGGAAAACAGGTCGCACAGCTCATCCCTCCAAGAAGGACACTGCCTACATCTGGCAAAGATACAGTTTTGAAAGATGGACACACGTCTTGTTAACATGTATTTAAAACTACTGCTTTAGGAAGCACGCTCTCGACTCACCTACAGTTCCAAAGCTGGAAGCTCCGAGAAAAAAAAATCTGGGTCTCTACATTAATACCCCATTCCTTTTATCAGCACTGGGGTTTCACCTCTTGTGTATCATCAGGAAACTGGCTGTTTGAAGTAGGTGTTTTTCTCTGGACTCTGTGATTCCAGCAGCCAAAGGAAAGCCAAAGGCAGCCAAATGGATGAAGCAGCTTTAAGAGCCTTTGTTACAGTAACTATTTCTCTTCAAGAACCCTGGTTTTCCAAGCTCTCAATGCTACATACAAAACTCAACAGGTGACAAAATTGCAGTCTTAGGAAGACTGCTATCCCTGTATAACACTAGTTGTTTCATGCATAAGACAATCCATCATTAATCCTAGTAATATCACAGAATAACAGTCAATCTGATAGCACTTAATAGCAATATTTATCTATCAGCTGAGATGCAGCCCAAGCAGTCTATCAAGCTGCCATAACATCTTTTTTTTTTTTTTTTTTTTTTTTCATTTTGCATAAAATATGATAAAAAGATTTCTGTCTCTAAAGATGCTGGCACAAGAAAAAGGGTGGGTTTTTTTTCCTCCAAGTTTCTACAATTCTGGCATAGATTCTAGTGGAAGCCTAACATGTTCAAACACATTATGTACCCAGTGCTTCTACTAACCCAAAGGAACATATTTCTTTTAACATATATGTATTGTAAATGATACATTTAATGAGATCATTAAAATGTTTTGATTGCCTGAAAATCCACATTGCTCATAATTTCCAATCTGTGAGAAGATTTTCCACTTTTGTAACAAGCTGAAATTAAAAAACAAAGCAACATCCAGTTTTTCTAAGGGAAGAAGTCTGGAGCTTCCTTTAGCTTATACTGATGAAAATCAATAACAATTATTCTGAAGTCAATAGAGTTATGTCAATGTATACCAGATGAAAAATCAAGTTACAGATCTTTAAATTAACCTTCCATATTTTGGATTTGAATGGAATTTTCAACCATACCCTGATCAAAACAAATGATACAGTACTGCATTTTGGTAAAACTAGTATAGCAGCTACTTAGTGTATATTAAACACACATGCATTTTAATTGTGAATCCACTCTCAATTTAAAATAACAAATTATTCTTCTCACAACAACAATTATACAAAGTGGAAACATCACTGTTTGGAAACAAAGCAAAAATCACTGTTAAAAGTTTTGGGTGGTTTTTTTTTTTTTTTTCCTTCCCAGCTCTTCATAATATCCTGCAAATTTTACACAGCAAGTACAGCTACATTTGGATGAGCTTGCCAGAAAGCCCACAATCAGAGTTTTGTAAAATGAAATATATATGAAATAAGGGTCATATGATTCATAAGCAACTCATTGTAAAGTCATGCACTGCATGGGAAACATCTTCCTGACCTGAGCAATAAATCATTTTATTTCCTGAAACATGAGATATAGTGCTTTAATCCTTACATTTTAATCCTGTATAGCCTAGCTGGAAATATTTTGCTTCATCATAATATTTCCAATCTCTTTCTCTATCCTTTAAAATTGTAATAGTACCTTATGATAGTGGGTTTCTCAGATTTTTCATACATTTGCAATGTTTTTCAAATATTTTCGGTTTACACGCCCCCAACTATTTTCCAATGGACATGTGAGATCTCTAAACAGGAAAGATAAAGCTACTGATAATAGGCTTGTTTCTAAAAGTTATTCTTCATCAACCCCCTGGGAAATCACCACATAATAATAAAATCCACAGATCACAGATTGAAAGCAATGGTCCAATAACATGAGGATAAAAATTATCAAGTGATCCTCATTTGGTATTACTTTAAGATGTGCGATTTCAATAAAATGAAGCGGTACTAATTCCTTTAAATATTGGTATCAAAGACATTAATTGGCACATCAATTGAATTATTTCCTTTTCTAATACATTGACACACATTTTGAACTTTCCAATGCCAAAAGTAAAATGTGCTAAGTCTGCTTGGCCCCATTTTCCATTTGCACTGCCACACTTTTCAATGGAATTCCTTGGGTAATGGAAAATATACTACCACCTGTATTTTAAAAATGAGGAGACTGAGGCAGAAAGGTAAAGGCGTGCAGAGGTAGGGCGCATCAGCAGCAGGAGGACAGCATGCTGGAGGGGTCTAATGCTCTTCAACCCAAGAGAACCTCTGCCCTCAACATCCACTTGCACACTAAGAACATTTGGACAGCTGAAGGCAACAGGAGGTCATATAAACTAGGCATGGAGGAACCCAAAATTAATGATTTTTATAATCTAAGGGGAAGATAAGAGTGAGAGACAAATCTTGTGAGGAATGACAGGGTATAGAAATTGGGAGGGAATGCAGAAAGTAGGGAGACTTTTCTTTTACCCAGCGGGCGGAAAGATAGCATGAAGCTTACCTGGAGGGACAACTAGTAGGCCATGTAAAAGAGGCACATGGAAGTAGGGTGAGACACTATCGAGCACCACCAGAGGATGAGAATCAGAGGTGATGTTTGCCATAGCACGGCGAGCCATGCTGCCCTGTGATTCAGTGGAGCTAACCCTCCACTGAGGATCTGTCATCAGGGCTTTAAATTCTTCACGACTGTTCTGCATACAAACAGATAGAGGTTTCCACCTCCCAAAGAAAAATGACAGGATGATTTCTATGACTACACAGCAGCAGTTCTCTAAAATGACCGTGAAAAAATGACATTTAATTAGCAGACAATCTGCATGGGTAATGGGTAACGTTAGATGCTATTAGATTTCACATCCAAAATACCCTTATTCAGGATTAATTACAAATCTCAGATCTATCATATGGGGTTGGTAAAAGGATAGGGTGACATGCCAGCAATAACTGCTGGGCAAAAGGTGCTATTTTAGTATATTTCCTCCATATAATTTTTCTTAAATTAAAATATTTTCCCCTCAGGAACTGTATGCTGAACAGGAAAAGGTGAGGCATCAAAGATTCTTATAAAGGAAAAACCAAACATTAATACTGAAAACAATATGTGAAAGTGTTATTCCTGTTCCCAAGTTTATGCTGTTAATGGCACTTACATAAACAGAGCAGCGTTTCGCTTACAGAAAACTTAACCTTTTGCTCCAAACTATTCACTTTGATTTCTTAATCGCAGTTCATATACACTACATTGTAAAACAAAGGTAAATGTCTTTAGCCACTCTGATTTGTTAACACTCATTTAAGCCGTGTTTTTTTAAATTCTACAACTGAAGTTATTGAATTAAACCTCTCATTTAAGCTGTCGCAGAACTAGACAAGCCCTTGCATGTATGATCTATGGGTAAGCATGTGTGTGTTTGCTCATCAGCACAGACTCTTTATATTGTTTAAGCATGTGTAAACAATTGGAGTTAAGTACATGCTTTGCTGAATTGGTGCTACAATAGCTAGAAACGTATGCAACCAAAAGGAAAATCCAGCACCATGCACAAAATGGAATATCATACAGTCTAGGGCAACTTGCACTAAAAATGGATTTTAACTTAGCTTGTTAAAGAGCTATCAAAGTTCAGACATCTGTGCCCTTAAATTTAACACCCCTTTCCTTTTCTCCCTGTTTTTCCCCTCCTCCATTCTCTCAGCAACCAGTAGCACATCAAAAAACGTGCTGTTTGATGGTTCAAGCTGCGACATTCAGCCTCTACCCTAGTGCTCCCTTGAGATGAAGCAGGCAAGGCTTTTAATCTTACCTGGTGACACATGACTGACTAATACAGTTTCTTGGACCTTCTGACCTCTGGGGGACTAAGTCAGCTTGGGCTCTCAGCCTCTCCAGGTGGCTGAGACATCAGCTTGTGGTGGGCCATGGTATAATGAAAGTTTTGCACGGGTCTTCCAGGTCTTTCTGTGCACCCATATTAGTGTTAACTTTTAATGTGCAAATTTCTGGGTATAAAATGTGCCACTTCAAGTCAGGGGTAAAAAAACTTTCATTTACTTCGACTGAAGGCAAAAGAGTGTAATAAGAACTAGCCTTAAAACCAGTCACAGTAGCATACAACTTTGCTGAGTCAGTGCTGATGTATTTTCTTGGAGAGAGAAAAATGGTTTAGCTACAGCCAGATAACTTATTTGAAACTTTGCCTCCCACACAAACTAATAAGCAGTCCTAGACAGGCTTGACACATACCGTATAACTCAAGATGTTCCTAAATCCATGTACCTCCCCTTTGAGCTTTGTTGCTCAACTGTTTTTCTCTTAGGACTTTCTTCTGGTTAGCTTTGTGACAGCGGTAATCCTCAAGGCACCCTTTAGGCCCTCAACACATCATCTGGTAAATGTGTTTCAATTTTCATAAACCTCCCTTTGCTACAGGAGTCCTGGTGCCACCAAGAGGTGTCCTGAAACACAGTTGAATTGTATTTCCGGGGAGCTGGAAAGAGCCATGGGCAAACAGCTCATTGAGAAGTAACAAGGTGGGAACTAGCGAGAGCTGGAGGGAAGGAGAAAAAGAAGTCTCAGCTTCTACAAATAGAGGAGGCACAATTTTTTCTAGTACTTGAACAGGGCACATAAAACGCAAGGCGCTACATTTCCTTCCATCTTCTGTGTTATGAATAACTAGATTCTCAGCTAGGATGTGGTGAGAAGTACATCTCCAACACCCATGATGATCCCAACAATTCAATATACGAATTGTCAATTGGAATGGTCTGCAATTACCAGTACAAGGACGTATTGTTCCAGCTACAGATACCACTTCAGACTCACAACAAACTAATCAAGGAAATGCATGGCTCTGACAGAAAAGTAGGAAAAAAAAAAAAAATCTTCACAGCGTGTGCTGCGGTGTGCAGTCAAACTGGTGTGTGAGCAGGGGTACGTGAAAAGCTCACACTGCTTTCAGCCCACTCCGCCTGCCCCGGCTGTCCCCATTTCCCAAGCTCTGCTTCTGCACAGGGACCAGTGGGGCTGCTGAGGACAGAACAGGACAACACTGGAGTTGTTATCTTGGATAAAACTAGAGCAACACCTCTCAACCGCAGTATTTTAACAACAAACCCCCTTGGAACAAGCTTTAAAGTAACTGGGGGGGGGGGGGGGGGGGGAGGCACGGAACCCAAACCTAAAGTAAACCCCCAACCCTAACAGTCTAAGAAGAGAATAGGAGGGAAAGGCAGAGACAAGCTGACAATCTACCAAGAAGACTGCAAGCCAACAAAGACAGCATGTCCCTTCTGCTCCTGAAAGACTTGGACATGTTTGGCCTAGTTGTGTTGACCTCCTGTATTCAGAGCCAATAAAAACATTATTTCACCTAGCTGTAGTTACTGCTGGTTGCTTAAACTTCCCACAAAAAGTTATGTCCTTATTTCAGAGCAGGCCGTGATCGCTCTCGGGGGACCCTGAAGTTAAGCAAGGGTGCTATGGCTTCCACACCCAAAACCCCGAACTGGAAATGCCACCAGGCAGAGGGCAGCTCTCCCACAGGCAGAAAAGATACGTCAGGAGGTTGCATAAAAGCCATTGCTGAGAGTGAACTCCCTTCTGGGACGAACCCTGGCCATGCTGCTGATTTTTCACTTTAAAATGAAAAAGGCACTGAGGCAAAGAAATGGACACTATTATTTACTGAGAAAATCACTTGAATAGAGGAAATCAGTAAAATTATAGCAGCTTTTTGGAAGGTACATACATTTCAATGAATATTCCCTTTTTCTAACACTGCCACTGAAACTGAATCCCACTCCTGCATTCTTTCTGTGTGGGAAGAGTGTGTCTCTAGTGTAATTAATAAATTAAATAAAAATAAATATGCAGCTATAAACCCAGAGAACTCAGTTTTCTGGCAAGATAAATTGGTGCAGTGTCACTTAAGTCAGATTACTTAAGTTTACAGAGAAGAATCCAAACTTAAATATTCCAGCATTAATGTGTCCAATTGCCACAAAAAATTTGCATAAGAAAATGTGAAACAAAACATTTGGAAAGTGATTAAATGGCAAAACCCAGAGCATCTAAATAAAATGTCCATTTACCACTGTTCAACTTGTCATGCTCACTACTGTTTCAGTATCAGAATTTTTAAGAACACTTCTTCCTTTGTGGACTCCTAAAATTCATTGTTATCCTGTTTTTGTGATATTTCCCATTTAAGTTAGTTTATACTTCCTCTAGGAACAGAAAAGGCAGTCAGATCACCTGCTGTTCTGAGATGCCTACAATACTTGAGCACAATGGGGTGAAACCAGGACAGAAAGTTAGCCCAATTCTGAATTTCCTGGCTTTGTATTTTTAGTGGGACCTTTCACATAAATTTAATATCCCCATAGGTACCTGTCCATGCTCTCAGAAAAACACACATGCACATACACACACTGTACATGTTCAGGAAGAAAGCTGTAAATTCTAGCACTAAAAGTTAGGATTATGTGTGCCAGTGGTGTTTTTGAATGCACAATGATAAAGTTTCACAAAACACCTCTAGATTAACTACACATTGTCATTTTTTCCCAATAGGATCGCCCTCTGTGCAGAGAATAGACTTGCTCTGACAGCAGAAACTATTGCCTTGTGAGAAATGAAGTAGGCAGGGGTCCTGTGGAGTCCGAAGCTAAACAAAGATATAGAACTGCAGAAAAAGAAATGATGGATTCACAGTTCAGTCTGATTAATGCTGCTATGGAAGAATGAATAAAAGCCTGGTTTCTTCTGAAAAGGTGCATAGAAAGTCACTTAAATCAAGGTGATTTAAGGTGATCAAGGTGACTACCAAGCCCCCAGATGCAAACAGATGGGAGTTTTATTTTGAGCATCAACCAATCAATCAATCAATGCAGACTTTTTTCTTTTTCATGCCTTAGTCTTTCACCCCCAAAATGGGGACATAATGCCAATGTTTTACAGGAATTTGAGAAAGTTAAGTATTTGTGAAACAATGAGAGAGAACTACCCTGGAAGAGTCCAAAAGGGATGAAATCGCTCAGTGCAAGGCTTGAAGAGTGGCCATGAAAGGAGCACAGAGCAAATCTGCTGTCAGAGAACTCCTTCCTTGCTCTTTCCCCCGCGAGATCGAACACCTAGTCATTCAGGTGAGAACTTTCCATCCTGTGTAAGGAATAAGGAAGGGGGAGCCTGTGGAGGGGGGAAGACAAAAGTGCAAACAAGGGCTTTATCAGAACAAAAGTTTGTGGAGGCACCCCTCGTTCAGTCATTACACAATTTTTGAGCTAATCAAGGTTGCACTGTTCCTTTTTCCCCCCTTTCATAGTTTTCAGGATGTATTCATATTTACCTCATTTCTTATGCCCACGCTAATGTCTTTGGCTGGTGAGGAAGACTGCAAGTGCCGTGGCCACAGAATTCTTCAACTTCCTGCTGCAGTCTAGAACCCACTTACAAAACTGGACAAAACTGCATTTTAAATAGTTTCCCAATGCACACTGAAGAGTTCATCTCTCAAAGGGCAGTTTACTGAGGGGCTCGAGGAGCAGGGAGGGAAATCACTGAAATTTAACCCTGAACCCCACGTGAACCCAGGGATTGGGACTGCATATTTTCCACTGTCCTGCCATCTGCTGCTTCACTGCACATGGTAATCTTTGGCAACCCCACTGAGAGCTGCCTGGGCTATGGCTCTGTTCAGACAGGGTGTAGAAAGAAAAGACACTGAGAATGTCATGGCTGGCTGACCAGACTACTGAGATCAGAGAGATTATGCCTCATTTGCTCACCAAGCCCTGCCAAAAGCAACACCATTTAACTGCAGGTACTCAAAACCCAACAGGCATGTTTAAAGGAATTCTAGGCTTAAAAAGAGGACCATTCATAATGCGCATTTGTTGGGGATACTGTAGCTACCACCTTTTGGCAATTATTCATGAGAGTTTTAAAAAAGTTTATAGTGCCCAGCATTTCAGGTACAAGTGATATCTGGCAGAAAGTATCGTACCTGATTTATAGGACACATGGACCTGGAAGATGACTCAAGGCAGGAATAAACAAAAGGGACCTAATAGCCCAGCAAACAGAGATAAACAGAGAGAAAAAACATAGCTGTTATTTTAAAGCAGCTACAGTCTGTTTATCTCCCGGCTGTGAAATGCTGCACAGTATGGGAGTGTGAGGGTTTGGTACTTACATGCATAACCTTCATATGTCATCTCATGACAAGGGACCTCCCTTGAGCTGCAGCCAAATCTACATTTGTTCCCCAGAGCACCCCATAGGCTCCAGATGCAGCAGGCGAAGAAACAGCTCTCAAACTCTGATTTCCTCTGACCACACTCTTCTGAATAAGGGCCCTAAGCCTTTTCGTGCTAAAGTACCAAATGTTTACCCGCAGAATTTAATATTTCAAAATGATGACTGTAAAAGCTCAGGAATATTTCAGAAGTGTCTTAGAGGTGCTAAGGGATATTTTCTAAGGGTGTTAGACCTGCAAGAAAATTACTGTAGGATACAGAGTTACTGTAGGATTTTTGAACCATATCATGCTGACACCAACCGCCTGCTATTAACATATCTCCCTGACCTTCCCTGCTTCTGCCAGAAGTACTAGAAATGAAGATGTAATTGTATATGTGTCTACAACAACATCCTGCCCTATTTCTTCACTCAAATACTGATCTTGGAAATGACAGTGCTTTCTCTCCTGTCTGCTTGGGAAAACAAAGGCACTTCAGTAAGATAAGCTTCTCCAGGGGCTGCAGAACTGTGGTTGGCAGATGTCAGGGTTGACAAATGTTCTTCTAATTGCAAAGGGACACTATGAAATTATCCTCTGACATGGAATAGACAGTCACTGTCACCCTTTCTTCTACCCTGCTGCTCTACTGCCTCCACTCTGTCTGCCTCACAGGGAGATCGGAAAAGAGACAGAAAAAGCGATGTAAGAGAGAAGGAACAGGCATCTTTTTCCCAGCTCCAGCTGTGTTGGAGCCAACAGGCTCTGTTGTTTTGATGGTTCCAGAGCCCTCTCATCTCATTTCATCTCTGCTTGACAGAAGAGCACAGCAGAGGTGGGAATGGCCTGCAGACTTACAGAGGGAGCTTCTGAAATCCTTAAGCTGTTCCCTCCTATAAATGGCCCTTCTCTGAGAGCTGGAGTCAAATAACCTCAACCCCAGCCTCTCGTTCATAGGTTCTGCACCTGGGTAGCCCTTGAGACTTGCAAGGGAGTTTTGCTAGTACTAAGCTTTGTAAATAAAAGGCAAGGCAGGAGCAACGTGTTAAAATCAGTAAGGCAAAGATATCAAACATGCTTTCCACAGTATTTTTTTTTTTATAATACAAATGCATAGCTTGAAGAGAGTAGGTTTGAAGTACAAAGCTACCCACTAACATTCTCAGTTTAAACTGCTTCTCTGCTGCTAAGCTCTACTGAATCAGAGATCCCCATTCCTACTCTCCTTGACTCATAACCTCAGTGACAGCCACGAAGCCAGGCAGACCCACTTCATAAAATGTACTAAATGAAGCAACTTTAAATAATAACAAGGACTGGCAGGTAGCCATGCTAGAGGAGGAAAGACCTGGTAGGAATGTCCTGCAGCATAAAAGTCTCTGTTGTTCTCATTACTGCAAAGGAAGAAAATCTCTTTAAATGCTTTTGATTCAAATGATCATTTGACAGGAACAACGGACAAGACAAATAGCTGTAAAACAAGGCCATTGGATTTCCTACCGCTACAATATCTTACTTGGCTCCCATGACACAATTTCTCTGTTATTCTGCCTTGCCATGGTAAAGTAAACTTACAGGCTACCCAGAAAACAGATGAGTGTAATCAGTCCTTTATAAATTATATCCCTTCACTCAAGGAAAGCAAATAACTTTGCCTGCTCTATAATAACTGTTTCTAATACTTCATTTATTCTTTAAATTGTTTATAAAACACTTCAAGAGAGGTCAAGACGAGAGGGCAACAATAATTGGAGATTAAGGAGACTCTCTAAGTATTTTGCGCCTGTGAGTAAACACTTTGGCAACTGTTATGATACAAGATAGATCTACTAAAAAAAAAAAAATCAGCTTATTTAAGATATTCTTGAACATACATGTTATTTCATCTGAGAGACAGTCCTCATCTTTTCCACAGCTATTTCAATTCAAATTTAAGCAGCTGCAGAGTTGCCTGATCTCACGTGATGGGCAAATAACAATAGGAGAAAACTAAAGGAACAACAAGCCAAAGGTAACTGATCTTCTTGTGAAGTTTTCTCCAAATGCCCTGAGGAAGCAGAAGCTTTCCTCCTCAGACAGATGTGTTAAAGCCTACAGAGTCAGGAACAGGCAGAACTGAGTCCAAAGGACAGTGATGTGAATTTGCACATGCAGGACTGGTAGGTTTGGATGGCATTTCAAAAAGACATTTCAAAGAAAAGTGGCCATCGCGTCCTTTTGCAGTCGCTGTGGCATGGTTCTGCCCATTCTGGTTTTTGTTCTTCTTCTGCCCGTGCCCAGCACTAGCTGTGGTCACAGCACTGTTCTGGAAAAGGGAACTGTATAAACCCTGCAACATCATCTCCTGAGTTGCCAAGTGTCACAACTGTGCAGATGCCTAATGAAGCTGACCTGTGACACATCAGTTAACACCAATCAGTATCATCCATGCCTTGGAAGCATATATGGATAAAATAATATTCAATCTCTAAACCCTCAACACATTGGTTTCTTTTAAAATAGTTAAAATGTAGCACATCAGAAAAAAAATGCTTCTTAGTCATGTTTCTGCATAGCCCAGAAGAGGTTGCTAAAGAAATCACTCGTGTTCCCTAACATCTCATCTGCCATTTAAAAAGAAATCCCAAAGAAGTTGCTGAAAAAGAAAAAACAATGAAATTCAGAGTAATTATACAGAAATAATAAACTTAAACATGACAAAAGTATTTGCTGAGGGATTTAAAAGTAGCTAGCACTATAGGCATATCGGCTTACTAAAATGAAGTGAAATTCTTAAGTTATTCTCAAGAGTTTCAGTGGAATTCAGTAAGCAGTATTTTATTCATGACAAAGTACTCTCTTTACGCATTTTATATGATAAGGTTATAAAAATGCAGGTTCAAGATTCAGATTTTATATCATCCCTCTTCCGTTTTTGGTTTTTGTTTTTTTTTTTAATACCACATTTCCTCACTCTTCTCAAAGGCACAATGTCATGTGGATCTAGAGTCAAACACAAGCTCTCTCCAAACTACTTCAGCCTAATACCAAATCAATACAGATTATTCCTACAATTTTTTTTAATCCCAGAAAATCTTTCTCCTTGAACCCACATACACCTTGGCTATGCATGTTAGCCAAACACTGAAGCACTGTACAGTGCACATGTCAGCCAGGGGCATACTACAACCAAATAAAGCAGCTTACTTAAGCAGAGTGAAGTGCACAATGTAACTAAGCAGCGCCAAATTATGAAAAAACTGTTTGGGTTTTTTTTTGCCCAGAGTAAAACTGAAGTGAAAACTGGCTTAACTGGGGTTTTTTTGTTGTTTTTGTTTTGTTTTGGTTTTGTTTTGTTTTTTTAAATGGGAACTGAACCACAACTGTTACCTGAACAAAAGTCTTTGTTGAACCTAATCCAGAACTGAACCAAGAACAAAATACCTGATTATTGGATCAGCACAATTGTTTAACTGAGAATTTCGAAGAGGAAGTTCCTCATCACATAACTTTACATTTCAAAATTTTGTATTTTCCAGCTTGAACTGATTCAGAAACACCAAGACAGATAAATAATTACTGATCTGACCAAACTGAACTGAACTGAGTCAAAGAAAAAAAAAAAAATCAGATCTGAACCAAACTATTTACTGGTTCTTCATGGTGGTTTTTGTTGTTTGTTTTTTTTGTTTTGTTTTGTTTTTGTTTTTTTTTCTTTTTAATTATTGGTATTTTTCAAGCATCACAAGCCCATGTTCTTGTACTAGAGGAAAAACAATTTTTCTTTAATTTTTAATGAATTCTATTAAACTTATCAGTTTTTCCCATAAGCATTATTTTAGAGCAAAAAGGAAATGAGGCTAAGCAAATGTTTCCAGGTAACTGTCGCCTACATCATTACATAGTTGACTAGTTCTGCTTTTAGATGTAGGCAATTATCAGGTCCTCTTAAAACTATTAATGTTATGCTTCTGTCTTGAAATCCTTCTGTAAAGAGCTCACCTCTTCAATACATAAGCCTCCCAGTGCTTTGAAAAATCTGGTCAAGGCAACTGAGCTATTATTCACTTACTGGTAACAACTTTCTTTTTAAAATCAACAGAACCAGACTTAGAGTCAGAGCCTGTAAGCATCAAGATGCCTCTGTAAGTATTTATAGGATCATGGCTATAATATTCTCTGTAGTAAAAGGAAGAAACATTCAAAAAGAACTTACTGCATAGTGTGGCTGCATAAGCATTTCTTTCCAGATAGGCTACAGAATAATAAGAGGCATTTCCCCTAAATCCATTGAGGATTAATGTTCTGATTTTTCCCCTCTTAGTACTCCAGAGGAAAGGCATATTTTTGAAAGTGTTAAATCTTTCAGAATTTTTTTATTCAATACCTAGCTTTTTGTATTAAATATTAAACTACCAGATTTTAACCAGTAGAAACAACTTTAAGTTTTAATGAACCCTTATGTATGTTATCAATTTGGACAATTTTAATTTATTCTGCTTTTACAGCAAATTTTACTGAACATACTCATTCTTTCATCAGACTTTCATGTACAGGCAGCCATTTTCAAGTTTCATCCACATAGTCACACACATGCATAATTTTGGAAAAAATGAAAGAACATTCCCTGATGACTCTGTGGGTTTCTTCATGGGTGTTGATGCCTGGTTATCATTGTCTATAAATGTGACGGTAAACCAGATGATATCACCACACCACTAAACCCACAAGGAACCTGTAGAACCAAAGTGACAGGAGACACTTAACTTACTTGCAAGTAGACCAAAGTTGTGCAATAACTGCAGCACACTAATGAACTCAAACCCAGAATTGCTTCATCCCGTGATTTCAAAACAAAGAGCTTATTTTTCCTTTAAGCGCAGTTTAAGATTATGATACTTTTCTTAAGCATCATTATCAGACACAAGTAAAAAATTTAATAATGACCTGTTATTTATTGGTTACTTTTCTGAGGCTATTTTGGCAATAGATCTTGGATTCACCAGCATGACAAAAAACTGTTGCCAGTTCTTTAGTAACACCAGTACTTTCAGAACTAGGCAGCAAAGGTAGCATTTGCCTACTGTTGTTACATGAAATCAAGCTTTCAAGTTAGCAGCCTGAGTTACTGTTACACTAATGTGGCTCTGTTTTTCTTAAATACTGGTCTGTGGGGACCATTAAATACACTAAAAATAAAATAATTGTATATATACCACACTTTTTTTTTTTTTTTTTTTGTGCAGAACTCAAACAGGTTTAAAGAAAAATGCCTATTATTTGTACTACATGCTCAGTTTACTAGTTAATGGACTCATTCACAGTAGCATCCTCATCTGAAGACACAAACAAAACACAAGCTAGGTAGTATCCATTGCATATGATTTAAAGAAATGGACTTGAGACTATAAGAACATTAAAACTGTGTTAGAAAACAGAGTGTCTGAAACTTGAGGAGCACTGCAAACAGAGACCATGAACTAGAACACAGCAAGGACTGTGATGCTAGACCATGCTGAGCTGAAGGTAGAGACACTCTCCTAAACGTAGGAACACCAGCATTTCTATGAGGACACACCAAATATAAAGGAGACCCATGGAGCCACCTTCTAGCCCAGATGTGTGACAAACACATGTAATTTCCATAGAATCACAGAATCATTTTCACTAAAGGTCAGATGATTCAAATCACTACCTGGAAATCGCAGCATATCCAGACAAGTTATGGCCCAGCACACACAGCAGTTTACCATTCTGCTACTCAGAAAAGGAGAAGTACATACACTGTTTTAGACCTTACAGAGGCCAGAGGTTTGCCATGATACCTGAATAACTGCCCCAATAGTGCATGACAGCAAATCACACTACTAGCATCAGTCTATCCTGCTCCCCTGCTAAAGAAGGGACAGAAGACTTCTGCTGTCTCCTACTTTCCCTACAACATAGCTAGAGGATATAAAAAAAATCAATGCAAGTATTTGAGAAAAAGTAGTCACATTCCTGCTGAAAAAACATGTGTTAAAATTAGCAATTACTAACCTGATTTTCAATGACAGATGCATACAACATTTACGCAAGCAAACCGCATGGAAAAAATGAGTATTTGCAAACTCAAATGCCTAGTATGGTCACAGGATTGGCTTTGCTCAAGATTCAGCATAAATACTTAAAATGAAGTATATCGCTGGTACCAACCCTAACCAACAAAGTGCTTAAGACCAGGGATAATTTTCAATTTTCTCCATTTTTCAAGAACTGTATAAAATTTTGGAAGTTTAAGAACTGTTCCTGATCTTTGAAGGTGCACAATGTCTCCATTTATCTTGAAGAAGTGCAGTAACACTAACAACAGTTCTTGTCCTTTTTTTACAATCTACAGCAAACAGCAACTCAGTGTAAGTGAGAGTGCATAGCATACCACGTAACTCAAGTATCCCTAATAGATGAATACATGCCTACCCATGATCAGAATATGGGCATGAGGTGGGGTTGAGAAGAGAAAGGTATCAGCAAAAAAGCACAAAGATTTATAACTTAAAAGCAACTGTTTCCAAAAGTTTTTAAAAGAAATGCAAAGTAAAATGTTTCTGTGTGTTACTGATGTTTTTCTCATGTCATTTGGATTTGTTTTAAATCCAAAATGAGCTCCGAGTTTTCCAGATTCACACTGGCTAGACTTGGGATTGCTATAGGTTCTTATTTTAAAGTTTCTGGCAAATATTCTCAATCCACCTATTGATGGATATTGATGCAATGAATAGACACCTTAAATGTCTCTTGATGTAATGTTTTAATATAAATGAGGACAAAAAGGATGTAAACTGGAGGTTTGAGTTGCTTTGCTGGACAATTCTTTTACTACTTGTAAATCTATTCACATTTAATGTCATGAAATCAAGCTCTCGCCATCAAAAATAAAAATCCATCAGCATTCCTGCAGCATTTCTATAGCAGTGGTTCTCAAACTCACATGTCCTAGAGCAAAAATTAAGAGCAAGTAGAGAAAACATAGTATTGTATTCTCTCCATTGGCTTGGGTTTAATTTGTTTTCCCATACTGAAGAGCAACCCTGAAAGGTTTCATGAGAAACCTGCTAACTGTGACTCACAATCCTTTGTTTTAACAGCTATCATTCTATAGAGCTGAGATACAATACAGATCAAAATATGAAATGGATATTGTAACAGCTAAAGAGCATGTGGTATAAGGTTTAATTACAATCAATACTTGTAAACTTCGAGAATACTCATGCTTTTGAACATAGCCTTCATTTGCCAAATGGTGCCTAACAATTAAGTAGAACATATAATTATATTTTAAGTGTCTATGAAAGGCAAATTATTGAAAAGGAAATATTTTAGCATGGTTGGCAAGGTGTGCACACATCAACAGTGTGGGAAACACATATAACTGACAGTATATACTGCTATAAGACCTTGTAACAGAGGTTAAAATCTGCTCAAAAGATACTTGCAGTTAAATGAACAAGACTGACACAAACCGGCAGTCTGTCCCACCGTTGAGATTTTCAGCTATTTCAAAGTGAAACAAGTTATGTTTATGATCATAAAGCTTTCATGCACCCCTCAAAAGTATATAATGCATGTAATGGTCTGAAATCAAACTACCTATACATGCAATGTTTGTCTGTGTGGTTTTGCTTTGTATTTTTAAACACTCCTTTCTGGGAACTGTTAGTAAAAACTTAGTGCAATCAAGGCAGAAAAAAAAAAAAAATGTTCCTAAGTTCAAACCAAGCTCTGACCAAATGCACTAACCTTCTCCCTGACCTTGGATAAAGTAGCTTACCTTCCTATGACATGGCTATAAAATCCCACTGTATGATGAATCTCATCAGAGGTGACATCTGATTACATTGCATTTCTCATTTATTTGTTTTTAATGAATCCTGAAGACTTTATTGAGGAATAATTGCTTAACATTTCCTTCCGCAGTGTTTTCCGAACCACTAACGGTGGAACCATTTTATTGTCAATTAGAGACTCTCTTGTTCTGTTTCCCATATCTTAAATGACTGAGTGGGTTAATTTCAAATAACTTTCTCAGAACAACAAGCACTTTTAATGATGACTTTAGGATGGGCCTGGTAAGTGAGGCAGTCACTGTATATGTACAAGCTGTGTGGATGAACCTGCTTTCAAGCTTCTGCACCTGGCAGATGATGCCCAAAATTTGAAGGTTACAGAATAAGGCCTACAGAGTCTCAGGTACTTGGTAACAGCTCTGCAGTGATGCCCAGCATTACAAAGATGAGCCATAAGCGATTGCTAATGGTTGTTACTTCATACACCCAGGGGAACACTGGCATCACTGATGTTGGGTTACATACTAGGAAGTAGACAAAGCAGAATTACACTATTATATTGCATGAGAAATGTATGTATTCGAGAGAATTTACTCAATCACACGAAGACACAACTCTTCAGAAGTTTAGGAAATAATTAGTACAATAACAATGAATAAAATATTACACATTCATTACTTACAGAATATCAACAATGTAGGACAGATTCATTTATGCAACATACCTCTTGCAATAATGATGTGACCTTTGCTCTTTGTGTGATTTTTTTCCTTTCTTGCTTCTGACTATTTCAGAAAGACAATGACATTACTTAAATTTGGGAGGAAAAAAGCAGGAGGAAATCTTAGTGATTTACAAGAGAATGAAATAATCGTGTACATGCAACTGCAAGGAAAATGGCTCAAGCGACAAAACCAAGAAATGTAGAAGCGGTTGACTGTGGCTGAGTCTCCACATCTGGAGAACTATAACCTACAGTATGCTCTCTTGTTCTAGACCCTGGGTACACCTGCGCTATGACTTTACTGTGCATCCAGAGGAGGTGTTACTCCCCAGCTAAAGTGGTTTCCTTCAGAAAGGACCTCGTGTGCAGCAGCTCGGACTGAATTCTCACAGAGCCCTGGTCTGGGGGAGCAGTGGACTGGGGTGCATCTTTCATGCATGGTCTCTTACCCATCAGCTACTGGGGTCTGCGATTACCACTCCGTATCTATACTGTCTCCTATACTGTCCCCTAATGTTCCAGCAAGGGCAATAGGATACTTGGGTTAAACGGACTTCTGGCTGAAACCACTACGGCACTTCTGTTCTTCTGACAAACTCCACATTCACTTTAAGCTAGTTTGTAAAATACAAGATATAAAACTCCCGATTCTTTCCTGTATTTCACTTTATGTTCTCACTTATACATATGCAAAAAAGCAGAACAGTCACATTTTCCATTGTGTTTTGCGCAGGGATATATAAACGTAACAAAGGAAAAATAATAGGGAAATAGGCACCTAAACCACATTATTTCTAAAAATCTTCCTACAAGTTTGTGCATAACAAAGCCATAAGAACACTGCAGATGAGATACATGCTCTGACCACCCTATTTCCCATTGGGAAGATTTCCATATCTTCCATAACACTTGATTTCAAAGTTTTGGTCTGATATTTCATTAGAGAAAAAAAAGTCTGTAAATTCTTAGTTTAAGAAACTAACACTGATATCTGATAATATAACTTGCGAAATGTTAAGAATTACATAGAAAGGTTTTCTAAATTTAGTAGTTTTGACAATTTGTAAATTGTGTGGATGCTCTGCTTTTTCTTTCTTTTTTTTTTTTTTTTTTTTTTTTTTTGAGATTAAAAAAAAAGTTGAAATCAATCATGGAAAATAGCAAAAACTGTAATCTACTTTCTTCTCAACACAGTATAAGCCACAAGGGAGCGCATGATTTAATGACAAAAAGATGCATCTGATAAGATAATAATTTGCTCAGGGAGAGATCTGGGATGCGAATGCAGCTGTTCCAAAAATCTAAACCCACAGGCAAGAAATTACTTAGGTTTTGTGCGAGCTATATCCATAACTACTTAGATAAACCGGTGATAGACCCCAGAAAAGTGCATCAGATAGAGAACTATAGAATCAGGGCTACTTTGAGATTGAAAAGAACAAAAAATTAAGAGATGGTAAAGATTCCCACAAACTACTGTTGTGAAGACTGAATCAAAAAGATTTCAGTACTTAGTCTGTTCAACACAAGTTCCATGGCACTGACCTGGACTACCCAGACGCCCGAAGCTAAACGCATGCAGAAGTGTTCTCAGCCTTCAGTTCTTATTTCAGAAGTCTGGCACTGCTTTTAAAACACAAGCTTGGAGAAGGAAGCCCACTCGTATTTTGGTGTGAGTACGCTGCTTTCATATATCAGTATTGGCTAGTACTAGGAAACTGACATGAGAAGTTTAAGATTAAGATGATTTATTAGCAACATAAAAATTAGACAAAAATCTCCTTATATTATGATGTGCTCTGATCAGTACTAATTAGTCAGTATCAGGTTCAACATCAGCAGAATTAACTGAATTCACTTATTTTGTAATATGAGATCTTTTTCAAGGGGAAAACACATGTATTTAGGTAAAATAGCAGAGAGGTATTACCTGGCAATTCTCTATTATTACAGTCAATATTACTGCAAATCCATCTGTACAAATAGACCCTAATGCCCACATTTATCCCCACTGACGTTTGACTGCATGTGTAGATAAGAAAACACCTGCATGGATCACTTAGCAGGATCAGTCTCACAGCAGGGAGAAAAAGCCAGTTAAGAATGCATGTCTTCAGGACACTGCATGCTTTCTCTGTTGAAACATGCAAACTAAAAAGCATGAAATGATCTTGGCTGCTCTATAGCACACAACTGCCTGAGTAACTCCTTTTACATTGGCCATGGTACCTTGCCATTAAGTTTTCAATATGCTAGGCAGACGATCCCTGATGATACTAGCCAGCCTGCATTCATCTCATCCAGCAAGGAGTCAGCAAGACACAAGCAACAATTCCCTGACTTCTGCTATTCAGATACACTCGTGGGTTGGGAAATTTTGTATTAAATGAAAGAGAGATAGCTCTGCACTGAAAATTTTACACACGTGTCTTTCACAGGCCTAAATTTACAAAAAGAGTACCAGCAAAAGCCTTTAGTATTTCCAATGGTACTAGGCTGACCAAGCTCCTCTTCCACAGAAAGTGTGTAAGGAGACTAGCAATTAGTCTCCGCAACCAAAGAAGTGAGAAAGGGAAATCTGGCAGATGTTGGCTACATCTCTTTATATAGGAGACGCAGAAGAGCAGCTGTTACAGTAGGGATTGTAGGGATTTCTTGTGAAAGTCGGTAGCAGATGTCACCATCTGCTTCTGCCTTCTCTATGAAATAGAGGCAAAAGGGAGACTGAAAGCTGGTTAAAAAAAGGTAACAACAAACGCCATAAATTCAAAAGATACTCAAACATATTTACAGTGAGTAGGGCAACTCTCACACCTTTCCCCCTGTGAAATCTGTGATCCAAAGGCACAATAAAAGCAAAGAACGCTCCCCATTCTCTTTAAATCATGATTTCTTTTCATTGCAATCTTACTACATGTACTTTGACAACATTCAGCCTGCAATCTAACACCTAGCCTTTTCCTGCCCGGCTGAAAGAGATCACAGAAATGAGCAGTTGTATCCTTTCCCTCTGGCTATACAGCAATGGTCTGATGACAACTGCTTTACCAGAGTTGGTATCAGGCAAATAAAAATTCTCTACTGAATGATCTACTTAATGATGTCATGTGTGGAGGCAAAGTATTTATTACTTAGGGAAAAAAAAAAAAAACAACAAAAAACAAACAAAACTTCTGTTGCATTGTGTTAGGAAACATGCTGTACATGTTTGTACATCTTGGCAGATAAAGATCAGATGAGGCAAGCAATGAAGTGGTTAACCAAATCAGAAAGTTATCTCAGCTATCCAAAGGCGCATCTTGTAAACCTGAGAAAACTTCTTACACAGAACCAAGGAGAAAAAAAGTCTTGTCTGGGAAGGGCTTGTCTGAGAAGAAACAAATGACACTGTCAACAAGTAGCTTGCTTTCTCACTCAGAAAAGAAGGTATTAGTGAGATCCAGAGCCCAACAAAAGAACAGGAGTCTTTCCAATGGTGTAAAAAAGGCTTGGACTGAGCCCCAGCTTTCCTGAAAACTACACTTGCTAATTGCCTCACTCTTCCACCATCAAAACTGTCACCTCACCGAACAGAAATACCTTTCCAATATTGCTATAGGGCAGACATTTCCACACTGGTAATACTGGGAGCCATGTTCAACCACTACCAGCAACTTGGTGGCCACCACCTCCCCCATCTGATATCCCATAATGTTGTCTTGAAAAATTATAAATAAATAAATGCAGCATTCTGGGAAAGTTTTTTAGGTTTTCTTTTGTTTATTCATTTTTGGAAACAGAACCACCTTGTAGCTTGCTACCACTGTAGAGAGCATTTTTCTTTTCTTTTAGTGTCATATTTAGAAAACAAATAAACTTCAGAAATGGAAGATCTCATTTTCCTTTGGCATTGCCATAAATCAGGAAACACTCGAGATATACCTGGATAAAATTGATGAAAGTAACTGAAGAAATCAGCTTTAGCAAGGTATGCTGCTAATACAGGTCTTTTCCCCAAAGCAAGCAAATTATGCTTATCTTACATTACCAGACCATTACTGGAAGCACTATGCCAGACCCTCAGCTGGCATAAATCAACATGACCCTATTCACTTCGGTGCAGCTGTGTTGATTTATGTGAGCTGAAAAGCATGTACTGATCAAAAAGTGACTATTCCATCTTATAAAAGCGACTAAGAAATGAAAGGCAGTACGTATAATATAAAGAAAAATCAGAAAGGAAAATAGTACAGAAAGGTTTAATGTAGCTGTATATTTTATTAAGATTAGTCTAACATAGCCACTCATTTTACTCTATATGAGATTTTAGATACTATTCTCTGTTGTTACATACACATGTATCTCTTGAGTATAGACCCAAGTATTTGTGCAATTTAATAATGCTGCACTATTCCCATATTAAGATGTAAGGCTCAGACAGTGGGCTCAACCAACCCAGAATTTATCATTGGTATTTTTTGTAAAGTCACTGTGGCTGTCAGCCTATGAAACATCAGACTTAAAAGCAAGCCCACACAGTAAACTTGTGCTCAGATTTGCAGTATGGTGTCACATCTTAAGAACTACTCCTGTTACGGTCTTCCTCTTATAGAGCAAGATAAAAGTAGAAAATCAAACGAGCTTCTCAAAGCCTGCACTTCTCTCAAGCCTTGGTAATTCTGAGAAATAGGAAACCTCTCATATTAGACTTAAGCACTCTTTATCCTTATGAACTCTGTGTAGACTTCCCTATTATTGTACAGGCTACATGAGATTAACTGCTTGGGCTCCTTTCCGAGTTAAAACAGGGAAAGTTAAGGAGAAGAATTGGTATTCTGAAATAAGAGGTATATATTCCTAAAATTCCTTTCTCAGGGAAGCAGCTCTTGAGATTAGACAGGTCTCATTTTCACTAGGCTCATGTATTGCTGCCCCAGCAGTATAATAGCGGAACGCTGTATGAAGAGACATCATGAAGCAAACTCTTTACAGTTGTCTGTTCAATTAAGCCTCAGTGACCAGCTGCTAACAGCCACTTGGCAGACAACTGCAATTCATCATCCTTCACTCTGAGTATTGATACTTCAAATACAAATACTTCTGTATTTGACCACAGTCCGCAACACAGGCTGCCAGGTACAAAAATGCATTCTTACCATTCATCCTTACCATTGCCTTAGTGTAACATACCTCATGAGTCCCTGCCTACAAGAAATACTAGGATTTGTCTCTTCTCAGTCTTTCCCTATAAATACATTCACTGTAGGAAGCTTACAGAAATTTTCAGAACTATGTTTAACACTTCAGATATAGGCAAAAAACATGCACTGTCCGCCAGGACAGGTCGCCTTGCATCTCAGCAAATGGCAATACTACAACCTTCTGCTCTCCACTGATCACCGGGCATTGTTTTATGTGGCAAGATGCACTTAGTATCACCATCAATGGGATGCTGTATGTGATCAATTCAGTGTAACACTAAACCAACTGGAATAATGGTAGGTAATATTGGAATAAAATATGTATTGGTTTATTTAGGTATTCCCAATCTCTGAAATCAGTAGAATGAAAAAAAACCCACACCCAAAGACCAAACCATAAGGCATTTTAAAGCTTCCGTATATACTACCGTCTCTGCATAGGAATTAGAAATCCCAGTTAAATCCTCTTTTCCTCCCAAAGCACCCTTGCAGTCTTCAAAAACACAGGAAAGTGATGAATGGCTATTAAGAAACAACCTCAAATCTAATTTTCTTCCATTTTCTTCTCTGTATAACTTTTCAGACTTTCTCCCATGAAAACACTAAGCAAATGGCCCTGGGCTGTGGTTGCAGTTGCTTTCATGCCATGTACTCCCACTAAGCAAACGGAGCCAACCGAAACCATTTCTAAGATAAGATTCCTGTTTGTGGCATAAGGGGCTTAAAACTGCACCCAGTATATATACACAACCAAAGGTACAGCCTGAGACTTCAAAGCACAGGCTTGGGTTCTCCACAGGGACATTAAATGTGTTGAAAAGATACTTCGGATTGGAAGCTCCCTTGCAGCAGTGTCAAAGCTGGAACACATCAAAGGGATCAAAATAGCAACAAGCACTGAAGTTCTCCTCCTTCAAAATGGTACATGTCTATAGAGAAGCAGCATGAATGGTAAATGTGTCCCTATAATTTCCATCCCATCTTTTAGTTCCTTAGTGTTACTAGAAATCATGCCAAGCTAATATTTGTCATTGCATATTCCCTCATTCTTTATGTTGGTCAGAATGTTTTTAGTTCAGAATGATAACTTGGAGCAATTTGGACATCAGTTTACAGTGCACCAAGAATATATTGCAGTGAACTGTTTAAAAGAAAGGGAATTATTAGGGCTTCTAAATGAAACAGTCCAGTGAATTCAATCTCTTTTTAATTTTGAACTTGTCCTGTCATCTGCTTCAGTGAAGTGATGCACCAATTTCTACCACCAAGAATTTGATACACCACTTATTGTAAATGCTGCTTACCCAGTGTACTATGAGATTCTGCAGTTGTGATTCCCAAAGACTGAAATCAATATTTAAATCCTATTGACACCGACTCCTTTTTTTCTCTTCTTTTTTTTTTTTTTTTTTTTTTTTTTTTTTTTTTTTTTTTTTTTTTTTTTTAGCAGACTTGCAATTATGGTCTATTTTATATTTGTAAGTATGATTAAAATTATTATATTTTGTGCCAGGCTATAATTTATGTAATTGCATTCCTGTAAAACTTGAATTTATTTTTCATTTAGAAACAAACCACAATAAAAGGGTTCTGCACTGAGAATCCAGTTTTCTGTGTTAATTTAAAGTTTAATTTTAGAGTGATTTCTATAGTCACTCTACTTTAAGGGCAGAGGAAAACTGTCATTGTATAAGAGACTTTTAATCAACCGTGGACTTTTACTCAAACTAAATACCAGTATTTATTGTTCATAAAGTACTACAAGAGGAAAAGGAATGATTAAGTAGAATTTAAGTTGCATTGCCATTAAGGATTAAACAGAAAGGCATTTTAAAGCCATGTGTTAAAAGCCATCCTACCAGAAGGTATGGATCATAATCTACAAATTTTTCAAAATATACCGGGCTGTAATCATTAGTCTTATGAATTTAGAGGGTCTATTATTTCTGTCTCTTAACTTGACATTTACACTCAAATAAAAATCTTGAGTACAAGTCACACCTGAAATTGCCTCTGTTATGCAGTTGCCCACCTGTATGTTTACAAAACCAGCCTTCTAATGTGTCATTTTAACATTTTAGCCTTGTTATCAAGAGGGAAATAAAACTCAGGGATGTTATGACTTTAATGCAGTCTCTCGAGAGCCCTGATACACAAAATCAGATACACAAGCCTCCCTTCAGCATCAGAGGGCTACAAAATGGAATATGATGCTTGAAAGGGAAAGCTGCTGTTCTGCAGGCTCTGAGACTGCCAGGAGGGCTGCATTAAGTGCCGTGAGCAGGCTGCGAGTCATGACGCCCTCCCTACAGAATTTTGGCAAGTTTAAATGAAACCTGTGGATGCATTGTTTCATTTTTCCGGTCACATGTACGCAAAGTTGGGAACAATTTCACATAGATTTTCTAACCTCTCCTGGGGCTTTCGTGATTGAAGAGGATGCCATTCACAGCAAAGAGATTGTAGGCCTCTCTGAAGTTCACCACAATCCAGTAGGCATACAGTTTTGCTGCCCCTACAAAAATAATTTTAAAGCATTACATATATCCGCTCTGCTTGTACACAGCTAAGACAGACACACATATGAACATCTCTCATGCGCAGGGTAAAGTCCATGTTTCAACAGCGGAGTGCATTAGAATTTGATTTATTCCCTGTATGTGTCACATTTCATATGGAAAAAATATCCAGCCCAATAAACAGCAGCTGAACTGGAAAATACGCCTTTTCTGTGCACTCTCTGAACTGGCCAGGAAGCATTAGGGTACCTTCTCACTTGTTTTCTTACGCACACTGAAGCGTAGCACTTTTTCTTTTACAATATAATTAACACAGCCAGACCGTGTGAAATACACCACTGTGGTGACCTCTGCTATTAAAAAAAAAAAAAAAAAAAAAAAAAAAAAGGACTTTGGAGGAGTAAAAGCGAAAATCTGGTGCTTTAACACTCAAATTGATTTGAAACTTTATCACCAAAGTCCTCCATGCACATTGCTTTAATAAGTGTTTCAAATTTCATGTGAGTTCATGAAGGCAGAAGTGAGCTCTTGGGAGTTTTTCATTTAGGCAACAAAAAATATGAAACCTTATCACTTCAGCGGTATCTCACAACCCTTTGTGAAGGAAGAGCCACCCTTCCCCCCGCCTCCACAAGAGCTCTCTACCTCTGAGCTGAATGAACACGGTCTTATGAAGTGAGATGCTAATTTCCAACCCCCAGGCAATGGCAGCAAATACTTTCTATATAGTAATTCATAAAGGTATGCCTCTCGACATGTCTAGTCACTTTAGCTCTATCGTCATTCTAATCTCACACCCAAATTACTTCAGCCCTGAGACATGAGCGGGGAGAACAGACAGACAGACACTACATACACGCCATCAGCGATCCTCACCGTAAGGCGATCTTGGGTAAAAAGGGGTGGTCTCCTTTTGCGGGATTTCTTGCACTTTTCCGAAAAGTTCACTGGTGGAGGCTTGGTAGAACTTCACAGAGTTGATAAGGCCACAGGTCTTAATAGCATCTAAGAGCCGTAAGGTGCCAACCCCATCAACGTCAGCAGTATATTCTGCTAGGTCGAAAGAAATCTTGGGGAGAGAAAGAAAGAAAAAACCCACCGTTTTTACCAGGGGAACCAGAACATGCTGTGATCATGTACAACCAAAGTAATACATCACTTGTCACAGACCATCTAGACACTTTTGTACAGAGTAGATGCTCAGTTTACAAAAGTACCCTCAAAGGATTTCTAAGAATAAACAAGTAGTTCCATAAATAGCAGAACCAAAAGACTGGTGTTCCCTGATCTCTCTCTCAGGATTATTTTCCCATGTGAAGTAAGGGGTAAGCCTCCCCACAGTGGGAGCATTATCAGGCTCTCTCTCATCTCCACAGCTGCCAATTTTCACAATATTCACTTGGGCTTAATATCTTTGACACACTTGAATTTGGTTAAATTGTCCAAAATATATTTTAAAAAAATTACGAGGTTAGACAGACAACATGACAACATGAACGTGTTTAAAGTTTGTGGGGTTTTTTTAATACGAGGTCCAAAGTTTTGCAATTTTAACACACATCAAAATAGAGAGAAGACTAGAAATATCTGCTATCAAATGACACTCCCAACCCCATGTGACAAAGGTGTACCAGAGCTGTGGCTTTTGCACAGAGGTTAGGGGGATTATGAAGTGGGAGAGCAGGAGGCATCCAAAAGAAACCTGACATCTTCTCCAGCTGACATATCATTCAAAGTATGATAATAAACTCATGCACGCTGCTGGGCCAAGAATCTTCTTTCTCTTCCTGCTCCAGTAGTTCTCAGTTATCTTTATGATGAGCTTGGCTGTGGCATAGGCCACAAGAAAATGCTTGAGTCTAAGCTTTCAGAGTGTTTCAAAAATATATTAATTTTATTCCTTGCAGTTACAGAATAAAACTAAAACCAGGAAAAAGTAAGCTGAAGGTAAGAGATGTGTAGTGACCACCCCAGTCTGGAGGCAGGAGAAAAAAGTGCTTGGAAGGGAGCTCACCCTGTTTGTTTGGTGCCTACAGGCTAGTTGTTTGGATGTGCTGGCAGAGCTCCTGGACTCTGAAGAATTTTCTCCCACTGGTGCCCATCCCAGAGGCACGTTCCTCCTTCCTTCTACATCCTCTCTCCAACCCAGAGATTTTGCTTCTGTATGCCAGTTTTTTAAAAAAATGTTCCCTGTTTGTACTGCCAATGTTATAAAAAAGGAAAGGGGAACAGGCTTTTAGAGCAAACTCCTCCATCGCTTTGACCGGAGGAAGAATTACTCTATGTCCCTTCTGGCTGATGACTGACTTTCAGGAACGAGCTCTAGAGTGATGGCAGTGTCACAGTCTCTTTATACGATCTAGGCTAGAGGTTAGTCAGACACTGCCAAAGGCAAATAGTACAAATCTATGATCCTCCCTTCATCAGTCTTCAGTGATAGGGTAACTACTAATGCAGTAGAGGGGAAATGACCATAGCTGGACAAGCTGAGCTACCACAGTGAAATCAGTGGGAAACCTGTCACTTACCAGGTATTTTTTCAGTCTCTCTGCAGATTCAGACAGATAGCCCTGTATTCATTTCTCCTTTTAAACCACTTTCCCTGTTCAGTAATCACTAGAGGTTTAAGGCTTATTTATGCAGCAGATGAAATAAAAATAATTAGATTAATTTGAATTTGCACTTATGGTTAATTTAATACAGGTATGAAATAATCTAAATTGTGTTACTGTGCTCCAAAATAAAAATGTTCTCACACAGTTTTGATCTGAAATAACTAATGGTATGAACAAAAACAAACTTTACTACTTTTTTTTTTTTTTTTTTTTTTTTTATCCAAAAGAAAAAAAAAGAAACCTGATACTTTGGCTTGTTAACCTGGTATGACCCAGCTGAAATTGAGCACTGATCTACTGAGAAGTGCTGAGCATTTTTGTTTTAATCCATTTGGCACAAAGATGACAGCCACTTAAGGTCTCTCAGCTTTGCTGTCAGAGTAACTCTTGGGAAAACATTTTAATGAATAGGTGATACAATCAATAATGCACTAATGAACATAAATTAGTATATTTACCACATGTCTAGCACCATCACATATTCACTGTAAAATCCCAGCTCTCTAATTAAAGGCAAAACACTAATTGCAGCAGAACCAGGAATTTATCTACTTTAAGGTACTGTTTCCAACAAATAACCTGCTAAAAAATCACCCCAAAATGCAAATCTTTGCTTACATATTCTACTACAAAGTAAACTGCACATGTAACTGAGGTGGTCTTAATTCAGAGATCCCAGATTATAAATCCTCTTAACCAGAGAGAGCAATGAGCCTGCAGCAGCAGCACTGGGAACTGCTCTCCCTGGCTGATGCAGAGACCAGTTACACAAGAGATGCTTTTCCCTATTGCCTTATGAATGACCTCAATCTTCACCTAGAAAAATCACTCCCTGGGGTGTGAGGTAATTGTGCCTCCATGCTGGCCGGGTCTGAGTGTCCCTGAGCAGAAACCGCCAGCTTTCTGCCTGTTTGGTGGTTTTGTAATGCGGACTATTGTTCACCGGGGACAGGACTCAGACCACTAAACTCATTTCATTTTGGGGTGCAGGTTAGACTAGAATGGCATTTGTGAAAATAAAAAATGGTTTTATCCACTAAAACCTCCAAGACCAAAAATGCTGGACTGTTATGACACTCTGTGCAGTGTAGGGGCAGTACTATGGCAAATACCGATAAATGCACACTGGATTTTAATTTGATTCTAATTCAAAGTTAACAGTGTAAAAGAGTTTTATAAAATACTGGATTGATTAAGTAGTTACAGATGAAGCAGGGCAGAGTGGAGAAAGGTGCCGAGTTATCCATTACCACATTATTTCTCTTTCCTTATACAGGTTATTTTGTGCAGGACCAGCAGGCAGTCTGCAGTAAAAAAGAAAATAATGCAGGGACCTCATTAAGAGGGATGTGCAAGAGAGAAATGACATGCATAGAGAACACAAAAAAAAGACCAGAGTCTAAGTTATAGATTGAGAGAGATTGAAAGAGTTAATGTCTCAAACATTGTGGTGGGGCAAGTTCTGCTTAAAGACAAACCCTGCACAGCAAGGAACCCAGGTGAAAAGCCCATCAGCTCAGACATCAGCAACAGCAGGGGGAGGGTGTGCTGGGGGGTTCACAGCTCCCTGTTCTGATAAGCTCTTCTGATACAAAGATCAAACAATGGCTGCGTCTGCAGGGAAGGAGAAGTTACTCCACAGTGGATCCCCAAGCCCAAAGGCTCACAAACTGCTCATTAACCTGAGGAGTTCAGGCGCCCGCCCAAAGGAGGGGCAAGGCTGATAAAAGGACACAAACTGAATCCCTGGGTGCACAAGCCCACCAGAACTGGACCCCTCCGCTGACTGAACCAACACTGGACCCAAACCAGTGAAATCTTTCTCTCTTCCTTTCTCTCTCTCTGTCTTCTTCTCTCTTTCCTTTCCCTTTTCCACATTCCCTACACCTCATCCGTTTCAAGATATAAACCGTTGACCAAGTCTGAGACTAAGAGTGGATCCAGCCACCCTGGGGCCCTTCTCTGAGGAGAATTCTAGAAAGCCAGGGGGTCTGCTCTGAACCTCCTGACTCAATGGGAGGGATCTCCTTATTCCCTGCATTGATGTACATGATTACACGGTTTACAGAAGTAGTCTTATGCCAATTGCCATTGTGAGAAACCCTGCTACCTAGTACCGCACCTCCCCAGTTCCATTTGCTTCTGTCATGAATAAAATCTTTAACTGATCGTTTGGTGTCCTTTCACCTTAATTTAGCCCAGGGAATTTTGAATTAAACATGACTCTCTGGTCTGTCCAGTCTGGGTCATAACATAGATAGCAAATACAGAATCAGATTCAATAGGCGTGACTCACAGAAATAATCTTTGCTGGTGCACTGAGCTCAGTGAGACTGAGAGAATAAAAACTTAATGGAAATGGTTGTAAAGGCAGGTGTATGAAGACTAAAATCTAGCCATACTTTCTGAAAGATTAAACATTTATTCAGTGGAAAAAAGAGCTTAGGTAATACCTACAGAGGAGGGTTTTCAAACAGCCTAATTTATGACAACTAACTTATGTGCCTGAATTAGGAAGCTCGTCTCCCTCTACACTGATAAAGCCAGTGGTGAGTCAGAGCAGAAAGCCTAATGGAGATGCTCTTGATCATGCTTTGGAGAAACTATATATACAATAGTTTTCAAATTTAGCTACCTAAGATAGATGCTCCATTCTAACCTCAAAAATCCAGAACTATCAGTTATGGTCAACTGTGTAAAGACAGACATGCAACTAACAACTTTTTTTGAAGACACCACCAGAAGTTTTTTGTAATGACTGGAGTAGGGAAAAGCTTCTTTGCCTGGCAGAAACTTTAAACCTGGAAGTTTTCTCAAAGAGTATTCAAGGCATGGATCCAACACTTCTTCGCCATCTTTGGAAAGACTTAGTGACAAAGGGAAAGCATGACATACCAACAAAACAGAAGTTGTCTGCTTGGAACATGTTAGTCTGAGTGACCTTGGCACTCCCTTCCCATATGTAATGGGGATACAATGCTTTTGTAGTTGTCATCGTTGATCTCTGGAGATACCGTGAATGTATACCCTTAAGATGTGTCTGTCTATTCCATTTGATAAGTAGCAATAATAGTGTGTCATTAGAAGTGGATAGAACAGTAAGACAACACTTAAATCCTTGGTCAAAAGTACTTTAGTTTCAGATTTTCAGGTCCTGAACACCTTGCAGAATTGCCTCAAATAATACTAAAAAGGAATCTGACTCCTTACGTACATGGACTTCTCTATCCTGAGTATCTTTACTGCTGGTTTTGTACCTAATATAGAACATTTCAAATACATTCTTGGGCAAGTAAAAATTTCCAAAGCAAGTCTTACCCATAAGATGATAAAATTTTCTTGAGAAAAGCAGAGTTTCATTAATTATAACATTCCTGGAATCCCAGGACACAATACAAATACACTGAACCACGTTGTCTCTTTCACACGGCTCCAAGAATTACAATGAGTTTTGTGAACTGGTTTCTACCTTTTGAATCTGAACTCTTGTTCTTCCTCCCATTTCTTTCTTTCTTTATAATCGCCAGATTCAATCTCTAGAAGAGATTTGAATTTAATAGAGCAATGTTTTAAATATGATGTTTCCCAACTGATCATTCAAAACCAAGCTTAGCAAGGTCTTTAACAAGATTTAAAAGCTTACTGAAAACTATCTAAATGAAAACATCTGGGTCTTACCCTCCACAAGAACACATTCCTATCATGTCTATGAATACTATATACAAGCCTGCAGACTTAATAATACTTGCTTCTGACCAATGCGTTGTCAACAGTGGTGATATTCTAAAAATAACTATCAATTTAGCACACACAGAGGTTTGGCTTTGTGAGATACATCATCTGTGTTTTGTCATTTGGAACAATCCAACAGATGGGCTGCAATCATATTAACTATTAGCTTTCAACAAAAAATAGCATGTCTAGCAGAATATACTTCAATGCTCTACCTACGTAACACAAATAATTTGAAATTTCATCATCTTCTTACAGCCTTCTCAGTTTCAGAAGATGGGATTTCTGGAAGGCTGGTATTATAAGAGGGAAGCTTATGTGGAGCCCCAGCAGGAAATAGGCTAATATAAATGTAAATTATTATTCTTTCTCTGTAAAAGCAAAAGTGGCTAACCTAACTATAACATTAAAATAAGTATCTTTGCTCTCTTGAAAAAACTTACAGTAGATTCTTTAGATTTATCAGAGCAGAAGATACGTATCAGGTCTCTTTATAGCATTGAGAAAGGTTTACACCTGAGAAGCAAATTACAAAGTGGAAAAACTGCTCAGAAATGTTTCAAGTCTCACAAGTTTCATGGCGGTTACCTTTTTGTATTCTTTAAATTCAATTCTGTTTGCTTTGAATATTCAGTGTGCCTTCCACTGCCAATAAAAACCACTGGGATCACTTATATCATCTCAGTAAACAAACTGCTCAACCCCTAGGAACAGGCACGTAAAGCATAACATTCCAGTTGCTAAATCTAATACAGACTATGGGCCAAGCATTCCTATAGAGCCCTAACACACTGGAAAAAAAAAAATCCTAGGGATTTTAGGAAATCTAAAGAATTTGGGGGGAAGCTGGGTGGTGTCAAGGGGATGGGGAAGAACATATATATCTACAAAAATGTCAGGTAACCTTCTAGGAGAATATGACAATTTCTCTTCCCCCCAACCCCTTAACTCATAATGAATGCTTAACTCGTTTGCCCTCCCATCCAATAAAAGTAGTAGTTGAATGATACCAAAATCCCCCAAACAACTAGGTATATTTTTTGTTATATAGAACAATAATCAATTCAATAGCTCTGAACTGCTTATTAGTAAGCAATACTCTTGATATCTTAAAGCCCTATTCAACTTCTTAGCTAAATAGAAATTGACTGAAAAAATGACTGAAATTCTGGATAAAAGGAATATGCCTCTGTAGATTTATCTTCTTTCCTATTTCCTTCCCTGTTCTCTCATTAATAAAACAAACAAAAACGTGATCTGTATAAAATTAGAGTAATCTGACAACATGATTATAAGCAGAGAATTAGCAAGGAAAAAGTTTTATAAGTGGAAGCAGAAGTCAACATTTTTTTCCTAAAATTCATGTTAACCCAAGCCATTCACAATATTGCTGCAGCAAGAAAGCTTGGATAACTTGGATTTTCAAGTTACTCGTGATGTAAAGAAATAAGCAGTGCAGCTGATAGAGGATGCGCTTCTCTGCCAGTGCTTATATTGAGGTCCCAATGGCTGAGTTCCACTGCAGCTCTGTCATATTATGGACTGCAGGTTGAGTGACCGGAGAGACTTCTTGAAGTGGTTAGAAGTTTGGTTTTGACATCAGCGGGCCAGTTTTTCACCTTCACCTTTCAGTGTGAGGACCCAAACCAAAGTGCAAAAATAAGCTATTTGCTGTTTAGGGATCTTCATGATGTTCATGTTCTATAACCTGCCATAACCACAACAGGTTCTGCTTCATGGACCAGCTCAGTCTTATACAAGTAACCCCAAAGTCGTTTTCATTAGACACAAGAAAGAACTTGAATGTAAACTTGTTCATTGCCCCAAACACACACATATGCCTTTGCATCCTCAAAAGGAATACAAATGAGGGCTGAAGCAGAATTGGGTTAATTCATGGCTCCCCACCATTCATTTCTCCAAGTATATTGAGATCTGGGAAATGCATGGTGGGGGAAAGGCGTGGGATGAAGCAGAAGCCTCACAACAGAAGCATGTACTTCTGAGCCTGAAAAAATTACTCAGGATAACAGCACCAGCAAAAACATGTATCACCTTTCACTACATCCCCAAGGGTCAGGCACTGCAGAATCCAGAAGCTATTACCTTTCAGCTCCATGAGCACTAAAAAGTTCATGAAGAGCTAAGTTATACTGCTATTGCCTACATGAGATACAACAAGAATGCTGCTAGACTGTCCGAAGCCCCCAACTATCTTGCGATTAAACTACCCTGCAGCAGAGTCTTCCCTAAGAGGCAGCAACTTTCTTTGTGCAGCTGAAATACTCAAGGATTAGGGGCAAGAGGCCCCCTAACATACTCCACAGTGTATCTTCATATGGCAGCTTCTCATGGTTTGACTTAGATAAGTTTTTCTTGATACAAACTCTCTGAAATAATCTTTAAAGAGAAATAGCTTGGCATTATTAAAACAAGTTTCCTTTTCCCTCTTATGAACAAAAACTACTTGCTTTTTATTGGGAGAAAAAGAGGAAAAAAAAAAAAAATCAACCCAAAGCAGAGAATAAGCATGAAGAAATACTCCCTGAGTAAAGTTTTATATTTGTCAGATGAGTCAGGGTTGATAGTTGGATTCATTATTGTTTCTTTAAAAAGTAACTCCTCCCTGGCAAACTGCAGGTGTGGTTGTAAATCCAGCTCACAAGGTCATCACATACACCTTTGCCTTTAAAGCAGCCCGCTGGTACATGCCTAACCAGTTAAGAGGTATAGAAGAACTACCAGTTGCCTATTATTTTCAAAATGTTAATACCACAATCCTTAAATTGGAATATCTATTCTCCACTTTAATAAAACAAAGTCTCCTACAACCTGTACAGTTGTCTTGGCTGCTGACTATTGATTGAAAGGTGTGGTTTGGAGCAGATCTCCAAATAGAGAAGAATTAGTAAATTTACAATTTGTAAATTGTTTATTCTTCTGCTTATTGACTAGCCATTTTAGTGGATTAAGAGAATTTAACAGACTGGATAAAAAGAGAGTTGCCCAAAGACAGGTCAAAAGGCAATGGACTCAAGCAGAAACATGAAAAATTACTATTAGATATTAGGAAAAAAAAAAGTTCACAACATGGGTAGTCTAACACTGAAACAGGTTGTAGAGAGGCTGTGGCATCTCCACCCTTAGAGATACTCAAAACTCAGTCAAACGTAGCCCTGAGCCACCTGCTGTAAGCTGGTCCTGCTTTATGGGAAGAGTGGGTCCAGATGACATTTGGAGATTGCTCCCAAAGTAAATTATAGCACAATTTTAAGAAGACAAGGAGATGGGATTACAGCAGTGTGTGCCAATGTTCAGACACACAGCACCATCCAATGAGTAGAAAGTGGATGTACAGTGTGCAAGAATGAGGCCTGGTCTTGTAGAAAATCAGCAATTTCCACTGGGGGAGTGGAAAGTTGTTCACAGCAACTTTTCGGAGGCACATAGTCCAACTTGCTATTCATCATATCTCCTCCACAGAGAAGCTTCAGATAGAGGAATGCTCAGATCTGATAGTAAAAAAATACCAAAGCGGAGGAGGAGAAGGAGAAGGGATATCACAGAACATAAGATTCAGTATGGCCATAAACCTTTGTCACAAAAATGTAACCTCCCCATTAGTTTTGCTTATCTTCTCATCCATTTGTTATTAATTTGATGGAACTGGGGAGTTGTCAGGGTTCTGTGATGCAAGGGATTTATCTTGCAGAACAATCTCCAACCCACTGTTCAAAGTCTTTAGTTTCAAATTACAGAGATTAGTAAAGCTTTTAAAAAAGAAGCATTGATTACTTATTCCTTTTCAGCATGATTTTGTTCAGGGGTAGTTTCAACTATATATATGTTTACCTAAGTTTTTAAGCGCAAGGCGCATGCAGCAAAGTCCAGACGGGTTTCGATGTTTCAAATTTTGTAGCTTGAATGGCTAGAGACACTATAATGCCCTAAAAGCTGAAGTCCAGCTGTGCCAGAAGCTTTAAATGCTATTTAGTAGAAAGAGAAAAAGGGGCAACTTGCAGAGTCACTAGAGAACATTCAAAGGGAGATGTAAAAAGATAGCCAATTCATTTCACTTTATATGTACCAGGGGAATAGAGAGCTATGAATAAAATGCATGCAGGCAATGCAGTCACACTGAAAGAAATAGCACCATTTTTACTCATGTTCAAATATAAAGAAATGAATTTAAAACATACAGGTTATTTAAAATTCTAACATGACAACCAGGTTATAGTATTAATATATTTGGTTTGGGGTTTTTTTTAAATGTCTGATGCTTCTTTTAAAACTTTCATCCTTGCTTCCTTGATGCTTTCAGAATGTGTAGAAAGGTGGTCTACACAGAAGTGATAAAAACATCATCACAACCAAAAAGAAAGAAAAAAGAAACAAACCCCACAAAAACCAACAAACCTTCACCACCTATCTGCTTTTTTGATTTTGATAGACTTTCAATGGATGGCAAGATAGGTATTGAATTAAAGCAATAACCTACTATGGTACAGTTTTGCTGACAACAATTTCTCCTCTCTGCCTTCCTAGCCAATAAGACTGCAAAACATGACTTAACACAATGGACCCTCCCAAATGTTGATAACTCCTGAGTTGCCTTGAAGCTAGAATTACCCCAATGTTTTACAAATTACTACCTTGCCTGACTTTCTTGTAACTCCTACAGATGCATAAGGGAAAATCTCCCTAGGTTTATGGTTCCTGCCAGAAGTCTTGCCTTTTCAACCAGAGAAAAATTATATACTTTCAGCATTTATTATTTATCACTTAAGAAGATCGCTTCCCAGACTGCAGTTCCTCATGACAATGGCATTGTTTTAGAAAGCTTAGAAGCAGTTCAAACAACTGTTTCTCAGGTACCCCAAAGTACCAAAAACGCTCCTCCCTCTGTGAGGAATTAAACTTAAAATAATATTTCATATACTGGTTTTGGACATATTCAAATTCAATATTGCAAGAAAAAAATGAATTAGATGAATGTGCATGTATTACTTATCAATGGGACCATAAACCCTATTAGATGGACTGCCCATAAATATGCCTGACTCAGTCATTTAATTTGAAAGCTAAAGGTGCAGACACAGCCAAGTCACTGCAAGAAAGCAAGTTACTATTTCTCCATGGAGCCACGTAACGCTATCTGGAAGCACTCTTAAACCACACTAAATGCAAGATAAAGCAACTTATCTTAGGTCTCTTTTACTGTCAGCTACTCTAAAATCAAATCCCTTAATTCATCACAGCCTGATGAATAGAGTAGAGAGATACCTCAGCTCTGACCATACATTGCAGCTTATGTTGTGATGCTCCGGTTGTGGCTGAGCTTTCAAAACAGGTAGGACTTCAGGGAGAAGGGAGACAAATGAGAACATGAAGTTTTGAGGATATAAATATGCATGTGCATACACACATGCACAGAAAAAAACCCATGACTTCTTATCTTGGGCACAACTATCTAGGGAACATCCTCTGTCTTAAGTACCTGGAGGGGGGTTAGAGCTCGGAGTCCAACGCCTGCAACAGTGTGGCAAAGGAGATGCTAAGTACTCCGTCTCAGCAGGCAAGCAAGGTCTGCACCCATTCTTGCACTCAGTTTACTCTTAAAATACTCAAGTCATGTTCTTCGCAAAGATACCCTCATTAGAGAAAAGTGCTATAAAAACACATCTTCTAAATAAATGCCATCACTTCAGACCTATTCCTGGTCAACTCACTCTCCTCAGTAAGTCCATATTCTCCCTTTGTTCACCATGGGTACTAACCATTTACAATTCTTCATAATGTTACACCTCCACAGACTTAGTTCTACTTTCTGGTTTGCCATAAAGCAACCAAAAACTACACTAACTCCTCTTTAGCTAGAATGTTTTTAGCATACCCCAGACTTCTGTGTAATTAATTTCTGAGGCTTCTGTTCATTTTTACTGCAAGGGCATTAAGAATTAAATTGGGATGGCTAATTGCATGGGGCAAATTTGGTTGGTTATGTACATACTGACAAAAGACATGCTCCCACAGTTGACACCTTCCCAGTTCCTTCTCCAGTACTCCAGCAGGAATGACTGGGAAAATGAATAAACATGCAACAGCACATCAAGAAATAACTCACCAGGGTGGTTTTTTTCAGTTTTATTTTTTGAACAGGGCAAATAATTGCCTTTTCTTCCAATGCATAAGGTCATCTTCTGTGAAATTTCACTCCAAAGTCTTACTCAAAGAAAGTACAATTCCGAAAACAATCTATTTTTTTCCCTCCACAAAACCAGCAGCATTCTTTTCCTTTTACTTGTTCTTGAGAACAGCTGACATTTAAAAACATTCTTTAAATAAATACAATAGTCTGAGGTTTGTACTTGCCCTGAAAGAAAACCACTGAATCCTTTAAATTTATTAAAATTACAACCAAGAAACCAAAAAAACCTACCCCACCTTGAAATGCTAAAGTGGGTGAACCCTAGTAGATGAGCACTAATACCCTCACCTGTAGTGCATGTACAGGCACTACATATGATTAATTTTAAAATCAGGGTATTAATAGCATCCACAAATACAGTAGCTGATGATGGCTTTGTTGGGAATGATGTAATAAACTTGTAGAAACAGCTTTCAGTAAATCACTGTAGCAACACCTAATTTTAACATCCCATTTCAGGCAAGATGAGGATAGCAATAATTACATACCTCAAAGTGGACTGTGATAATTCTTCATCCTGTGTAGGAAGTTACAGGAGTGGAATATAGTATTATCACCACTGCTAGCACTCAGATTTTAATGTGGCTTTAATACTTAAGACACCATAAGCCTTACATCTTTTCCAGTTGCATCCTTTCAGGGAGAACACTGCTGTTTTCTATGCGACAGTGAGCACTCTGAACTTAAATGTGATCCCCCACATAAAATGTTCTGCTTAATCAACTCATCCACCTCAGAAGGATGTGGGTGGCTAGCTAGAAAGAAACCTGTGGGATGAATCAGAAAAAAAAAATGTGTCTTGACAGGTATGTGGGAGTAAGGGGGAAAAGGCCAAGGAGCAACGAGCTTAAAGGACCCTCTGGTTAAACTTTTTTATTATTTTTCCCTTTTCTGAACCAGTAGGATGATACCCTCAGAAAATAAATCAGTCTGTTAAATTTTCTGCTGGCATCCCCTGTGCCTTTACTTTATTCTTATATTTATTATTGACTACTAATGCCTCTCCACTACAATTCTTAGAAACTAATGTACAGGCATTAATTTTAAAGGGCAGCTTTGGCACTCATGAGGGATGGTGGTCATAAATCAAAGCAGAACATTGCAATTGATTTGTCTGCTGTAACCCACAGCACTAACCTTAGCCCTGTTTTTCACCTATCTCTTGGGTCCTGACACAAAGAAAAGGACTAAGAATAATAGCTGCTTTTCACTTGAACATTAAGGTAAACCATTCAGGAAACAGGGATGTGGTAGTCAACTAATTGCATGAAACCAACAAGTTCGGGAGTTTCCCCTCTCGCTCCCATGAACAAATACTGTATTACCTTAGTCTACCTTACTATGCTCCAAGACAGCATTGAAGTTTTTGACTTTTGTAGTGCTGGAAGTGACAAGAGACCATATTGACACCTGCGAGACAGTGTTCTTTGTCTATACTAGAGTGTGGCATTCAAAGTGCCAGTAAACCTCCTCTCAGAGCAGCTTTGAATAAGACTTGACTGGCATATAAAAAGCTCCATCAGCTTTCAAAGTGAATTTTGCAGCCTCAGGATGAGGCATGTTGGAAAAGCAATGTGGAAGACAAGACCAAGTTGCCAAAACGTAGTGAACAAATCATTGGACACGATCAGTGGGAACATCAAATTTCACAAATAAGGTGAAGTCTGTAAAATTGTGTATGGCTGCATTTTACTTTCAAAAGAATGTATAGCTCAGGCAGATGCCATGTCTCTATTGTATGCAAATATTTTATTTCAATTAGCACTTTTCAATCATGCCTTTTCTTTTCTGAATGACTCAGATATCTCAGTCAAGAAATAGCAGGATCATAAACACATGCCAACAGGGTGGATTTATCTAAGAGAGAGATAAATGTGGAAGGAAACATGTAAATCTATCTCAGGATTTTTTCAGCTTGTCTTCCCTTCCAAACACATTTTCTCTACATGCCTGCAAGCCTCTGTAACACAGCATACTCAGTTTCCATGTCCTTCCAAGAAAGCAATACTCACAAGAATTTAATTGAAACTAAGGAAATTGTGTTTCCAGAGCTTGTCAATCAGTCAGAAAGAAAAAAAAAAAAAGAAAAAAAAAAGATAAAAAAATCAAGTTCAGCCTACAAGTTTTATCACACCATATTGAGCCAAAGAAGAGGTCATAATACTAACTTGCCCACAAATGCACATATGAAAATAGGGAATCTTTAGAACTTCTACACACCACTGAGAGAGTCCTGCTGCACAGGTCATTATGAGCGGTGATTGTCCATGAGGGAGATGTGCTGAATAGCTGTGAAGTACGGCTGGATGAAAAAATACCGCAAGTCAAGATCCAGGATTGCACACAACACTGACATAAGCTAAGAATGCTACATTTCGTGGCTGCAGTAGGAGTTTTAGCTAATTTCCAGAGTGCTGGCCCCAAGCTGCTTTGGGACTCTGAGCATCCTCACCTGGGATGCAAGAAGTTCTGTCAAGGAACCACAAGAACGTGGGGAGAAACATACCAGTGCTGCCTGTTAGCCAGAGAAAGAGAGGAAATTGCTAAAGTGTCATATAGGAGTTTGGAAACATTAGTTAATTTTCGATCCTGCATCACTAGTATATCCCAAAGAAGCTGTGCTGGGAAGGCTAAGAAACGTAAATAGTCAATGTTGATGAAGAATTCTATAATAGGTAAAAAATTAAAAAGTTTTGGCATGAAAGCAAAACCTCAGCAAGCACTTTCCACTCCTGTAGATTTTAACACCTCTCATGTTGCAAGAGTGCTCTCTCCACACACGAATTTAAGCTGATGCTAACTGCAGTTGCATCTGAAAATATGTATTTTTAATACCGGTTAGGTTCTAGGCAGTAATCCCTTTCTCAGAAACTGAAAGATTTAAATGAAGTCATGGTTGCTAAGTGCACTATTCAGCCATATATCATGTTCTCAGAAGTACAAAGAGTACTCAAGGGTGAAGGGTTTTTAGGATAATGTACGATTTCTGCATTAAATACAGAACCGCCATTATATAATTTTAGCATCTTGCCAACTTTTTTTTTTTTTTTTGGAGCAGTACAAGGAGGGAGAAATAAGGAGGTTGAATGGAACTAGAACAGTACTGTTTGTACCCTGGTGAATATTAGGGAAATGATAAATGATCTCTAAGCACACAGACTGATTTATGCAATAAAAAGTAAAATATGGTGGGGTGGAGCCCTCGTGAAAATCTCATCCTTGGACAGCTACAAGGTATGAAATGCACCCAAGTGTCTCAAATCCCTCAGGGTTGCCATTATCTCATGATAACCACACCCTCGAGAACCGTCTCTCTTGCTCCTCTGTTGGGTGGGAGGAAAAGGAAAGGGAAAGAGGTATATTTGTGATTATGAAAAACAGAAGACTGATAGTTTACATTAGTGAACCCTTTAAGCTCAAACTGTTAAGAGTTCTTATTTTTCCTATTTAAGAGCATGAGTAAAAAAAGTCATGTCTCATGTCAGTATGATAAAGGAAAAAACAGAGATAAAGAAAAGCCAGTAAGACAAATGCAAGTCAAAAAAAGCCACACATGTACATAAATCAAACTTGTCAGTAGGTCTCAGTTAATATAGTAAGTGGATTAATAAATGCAACAAACAAAATGCAATTAAATCTTATTCTGCAACAGCCATTACTCAGAAAATTCAGATAAACTGTGCTATCCTAAACCCTGCAACATTGTTTGACAATCCTACCTGAATATAACCACCACACCTTTTTCTTCTGCTTGTAGTGCTTAAAGATATCATTAGAGAGCACTGAAGTTTTATACTCTCTGTATTATCTTGTAAAAATCTGAACTCTTCCTAAAAAATTAAGTGCATAATACTAGGCAGTGTTTTATTAAGAAAAGTGACAATCAACCCATTTTAAATTTCTGAGCTACACTAGCTATACAGATAATCTTCAGTCTCAGCTAAATAGACTTAGCTAATATATATCTAATTCAAACTATTTGGTATCTACTTACATGGAAATGCAGATGCAGACACATTTTTTCATGCTATAAGCTTGCCAAATTTATGGAGAAAACAGCTATTATTCTTGTAAAGTACAGCAATGTATCAGCCTAATAACATATTTACAGGGAATTTTTATCCTGTGGAATGAGGAAATAAATGATGTATTTTCTTCCTCAGGTGAGAGAATGCATAGATAATTGATTCACTTTACTGAACAGATAGTATTCTCTCTCTGCCAGCAGACAGTAACACTGTGCAACATATTATCACAGGAATTTAGCATATGCAGGTATGAGATCTAATTAGATACCATGCCAAAATTACATAGCAATCTGATCCTGTGAGTCTTGTATATCCCCAACACTACCCCAAGAGTTTAGTTCTTCTCAACATTTAACGACTGACACTTTTGAAATTATAACTTCCCACAAAAGTCTAAATCCAAACCCCATTCAATTAATGTATTTGTATGATGTTCAGTATCTGAAAAACTAGTACGCTCATAAAATGGTATGTAAAGACATTCCAGCACACAGTACAGCAAATATACACTGCATCTCAGAAGTCTGTTACAAATATTTATTATTTCCTTCAGATCCACTGGAAATGGCAAAACTGAAGGTACTTTAAGAACAGATGAGATGCAACAGTTGCTCTAAAATGCACATCTTGCAGAGTACAAGCTTTAGTTCAGATTAATTCTTTGTCTCTCTAAAATCTGCAAGTTCATCCTTGAAGTCTCTTTTAGCTGAAAATTATGCTGCTTGCATTGGGAATTCTCAACTAACCTTAAATATATAGGAAATTTTACAGTTCAAGACAGTGAAAGAGGGGATAACAAAAAGTTTTTAGCTGTCACACTATTTTTCTCACATTTCCCTTTGCTATTCATCAAATCCTTGAATGAAGTCTTTCACTGAAGCTGAACTATGACTCCACAACGTTTCTTCTATTGTTACAAGAGGGGATGACTGCCTTGTCAAGGAGGGGCTGAGCTTTTAAAATGAAATAGGTATTTCTAACACAATGAGTCTACAGTTCATCCATCATCTGTTCACAGCTCTAAAAGAAAAAAAAATGCGATGTGCTGCATGGTAAAGATGAACTAAAAATTTCACAGCTGGCAAGGCTGAGGTACTGTTTTCTCGGTAAAGACTAGGGCCACATACAGAGAAACGGATTGACTGCTCACCAGGTTCCCCCCCCCCCCCACCCCCTCCTCACTTTACTGCTTTGGTCTTGAACTTTATAGAAACCTGCTAAGTACAGGAACTTTATTTTTATGGTTTCATTTCCTTTTTTCTTCAAATCTGTATCAAAATATTCTTAAATTTAAAATTGGAGTTTGGAATTTACTTATGATATTCCAGTATATTTTGACAAAAGTATTTATCTGAACTTTACTAATAAAATCAATTTATGATGCAGAAAAATACATTTCAGCTCCCTTTCTTTGCAATCTGAAGTAACATTTTTATTTTTGGAACAAAAGACTGCAGATATTATCTTTGATAACTAGCTCCAGATCTGTTCAGCATGGTGTCCAGACTGTAAGTCCTCTTTAAAAGTTTACATTCCTATGCAATATACTACAGAACAATAAATCAACAGGCTCAAATTCCTCTAAAATTTCTGATGCGTCTTATTCTTTATGTGTCTATATCAGCAGGCTTTTACTGAAAAATGAACAACTGATGTAAACATAAATAACCCCAGCTTAACCAGAGCTAATTTTGAACCTCAAGAACATACACAGATTCAGCAAATTTGAGAAGCTCCCCATGGACACAGGGTTTCATCCTGGTGGAGCTGCTGGTTGGGTCAGGGTCTAAATTTATGAGACTTCACCTTTTTAAGGAGAAAGAACATGATCACCAAAAGAGTGGTATGTTCACATATGCTATGGTGATATCACATATGATCAAAAAAGCTTAAACACATAACATTTGGGGTGGGTCTATATTTCTAAACTACAACTGTAACCTGCCCTCCCAAATCCATTACCCTCCCCCCCAGTTAGAGAAATTAGTAAATCTGGATCCAAAGCCTGGAGTCATTAGATCATGTTTTGGCAGACCTTGATGTTCACAAAGCTGGTTGGGCACACAACCAGCACTACGCGTTGACGGGATACTGCCAACCACGTTTCAGAAACACAGAGCTTCGCAGTGGTGAGAGTAAGAACCCTGTACGTAAATAACTGTGCTATGGAAAATGCACACGGCTACATGAGCAGCAGGAGTACTTTCTCGAATGTGCGTAACCCCACTGCACCAATGCACGCACTGAAAAAAACCCCTTTAATTGCATGCTGATTAAGTAACTTCCCAACACTAGGTTAAGGAGAACCATCAGCTGCTCAAAATTGCAGCATAAACCCCCGAGAGGGTGAGAATAGGACTATAGTAAGGGTTTTATTAATAGGCATAAAAGGGGCAAACTCCACGTGACTTTACCCATCCATGCCTCACAAAACAGTCTTCCCTATTGCTTCATTCAAGTCCCGAGAATTAAAAAAAACAACACTGTATTGTTTCACTCTAGTCTGTCTTGGCAGCCTATTGCATTCTGGCCGTAGAAGTGTCTGCTTTCAAATTTTAAGCCCTCACAGCAATTATCCTGCTCTCAGACTAAACCTACAGAGCATATTTCAAAAGAAGTTACATCTAAACAGAGGGAATTCAACAGTGATCAATGTTCAATGGGCCTCAGTGGTAATAAACTATTTACTGCCTTAACCTTTTAAGTTTGCACAACTGAAGCGCTCAAGAGCCCTGTGATGAATTAGCTGAAGTGTTTGGTTGCGAGTCGAGCAGCCGCTGGTTCAAATCATCTGTCCAGCAACACCACCCGCCTCACAGTCCCTGCAAACAACGGCTGCTGAAGCGAGTGTCTTCTCATCCCTTCTGGAGTTCCATTGCCCAGCCGTAGTTTCTGCCAACTTTTACTACATCCACCATCCCAATTGAGACATTTTGGAAAACAAAGCACATCAAAGGCTGGGCATGATCTTAACCATCTTTTTATTACCTGGCTGATTATTACCTTACAGAAGACATAACAGAGGGAGGACATCAAAGTGCATTCAGCACACTCACTGCTACAGTAGCTGATTTAGATCTGTTACCCTCCTCTTGCAAGATTGCCAAAACAGATTGAAAGGGAAAAAAGAATCATGCGTTATATATATATTATACACATATATATAATGCATATATATATTGCGTTAGCGTTGTTGTCACCGAGGCTTTCCCACCACCCTGCTGCTGAAATATAGTAAGAGGAAGTAATCCACTACAGATGGCTGAAGACACCTAAGGCTTGGCAAAGTACTTTCAGAAGGCCTGTCTTTAAAGAAGTTAGTTTTATAAATTTCAAACAGAATTACTTTGCCTATAACTAAGAAGCAAGGCTAGGTCTTTTCTTTTAAAGTTGTTTATAATTCTGGGATGATTAGGTTTTTAAATGCAGTGAGATGTCTCTAGGTCTTCTGTTTTTACAGTTTCAGAAGAATTTTATTTTTATCACCATTTCTTGGAAATAAACCAGGTCATTTCTACCTTGTCCTTTCAGTTGAAACATCTTAAGATGTGTTTTCTTCTTTATGTAGATGCATGCTTTTGAAATCTGTAGGCTAATATACTACATATACACACCACAGTTAATTCAGGCCTTCTAAATAATCTAAGGAAACACAGATTCAGTTTTATGTTTTGATTTTCCATATAAAATTTGGCAATATTTGCATTTTTCTTTTACTTTCAAAAGGAGACGGGACTTTTTTTTTTTTTTTTTTTTTTATGTTAAACACTACTTTAGTGTTTATAATTCAAATGCTTTAGTATAAAGCATGCTAGTGTAAGAATCTGGAAGCAAACCCAGAAACATCAATAACTGCTTAATTTCATATACCGTAAAACATAAAAAACCATAGCTGGTATTATTTAAGTCTGCAGGCAAGAAAACTGAAAGAAGCATCAGCTATTCTGACAGATACATACATAAATCCAAGGAAAACATGATTACTAAAGAAGGAACAGATTTTTTTTGTTGCAATTACTATCTTCATAAGTAATAATTATACATATATAGCTAATACTACTTACAATTCTCCTTTTTCTAGTATAAAAAAGTCCTGCATAACACAGGCCATATGACTTCACTCAGTGATTCTTGTATCAAGCTGTATAAATAGCTAGTAGTTATTTATATCTCTTAGGCAGGCATCCAATCTTGATTTAAGGACTGCAAGTAATGGAGAAGCTTTCATATCCTTTGGTAAGCCGCTCAACTGCTAATTGTCCTCACTTTTAAAAATTTGCACCTCTTCCCTCATTTGAATTTGTTTAACTTTAGTTTTCAGCACTGGATCTCCGCATAATTGCCTGCGAGGTTAAGCACCCGGTAATACCAAACATCTTATTCCCTGTGTGAACAGGATCAAATAGCTCCTTATGTTCACTGTAATGAGGTAACTCTAGTGGTCTCCTAATGTCATTTACCGGGAAGGCTGTTTTCCAGTCCTAAAAAAATCACTTTTATCTTTCCTCTGAGTTGTTTCGTATTCTCAAAATACTCTGAGAAGCGGAAGATCCCAGGTGTTCCTGTATTAGTTTATATAAGCAATATTGACTCCTTATTTCTACTGAGTAGTCTCCTGTCAGTGTATCACCTTCACTGTTTTTCTGTCACGTCACTGCCGTGTGTATAGTTCAGCACCTACTGCAACCTGTATGTTCTTCCGCAGTTTCTACTATTCAGTATCCAAACCTTTTCCCCGACTTACGTGACTAAACTACTTTCAGAGACAGAAATGCCCGCTTCTGCAGAGGACGGAGCCTGGCTAACACATCTGCTGGACCCTAACCGGCTCCTCACAGAGCCAGCTTGGGTATTGCTACTCCATATTCCCCAAACCACGGGCACTGGGCATTGCCAAGCCCCAAAGTTAGTCTGTCTCCAGCCATACTCACTGTCTCGAGCGGAGCAGCACAACCCTGCTGTATGTATGCCACAGCGGTGCTGTACCTACCGGCGCTGCCAGGGCAAGTACAGCTGTTATGGCAGAAGTGAGGTTGGCAGCGGCTGCAGGCGTACTGGTGGGAGGAGGAGAAAAGGAGGTGGCAGGAATCACTGCACCATGCTCCGCAGAATGCCAGAGAGCGAGTGCTGTTCTGCAGAAGCAACGCAGACTGTATTCCACAGGATAACTAAGCTGCTGCTGAGTTTCTCAGGCACCCAGAGCAGATGCTCATTGTCTCCATAACACTGATCCCTCTGCCTTGGGGGGGTCTTTATTTGTGCTCGCCTGTGTGCCTCTCACATCAGAGTGCCCCAGTGCCTTTTCCTAGACTAAACACTGTATCTTAACCCAGCACACTTACCTTTATCAACCCAAGGTGAAATACAGTTAAAGGAGGTATCAAACTAGTTTGATTAAACCTTTTTTTTTTACTTAAGAACTTAGAAATTCTATTTGCAAACTGTAAAGTAAATCAAAAATTATAGCAAGTTACTAAGGAACTTTGAGTGACAAACCTATTTGGAAGCCTGATGAATGATTATAAAGAGATAAAAACAGAGTATGTGAGAAGTAAGATATAGGAAATGTCTCAGTAGTATGTTATAATTCTGCCTTATTTCTAATAAGTAGCACTTTTGATGACACCAGGAAACCATCAGACAGATAGCCAATGATTCCTCAGCACTCACCTTTTTTTTTTTAAAAAATATATTTGTAAGGCTTTCTGATTGAGGGTAGGAGGAGTGGGAAGGTCTGGTTAAAGAAACTACTAGTGTTGTTTCTCTGGGGTTTCCATAAGGGAAACTAACTAACTGGAAGTAGTGTTTTCTTGTGGTTTTTAAATTAAATGGTATGTTGGGAAACTTATTTGTCTTTTAGATTTCTGTACAGAGCAGATCCATTTAAAAGTCAGTTCCTAGACTGTAACTCTGCATTAAATACAGGGGCTTACACTGCTACCTGGAAAACCTCAGAAAATGGCCCTTCAGCTCAGGACCCCAGGCACGTGCAACACAGCAGCAGTGACTTACACAGCTGCAGATGGGAAGTCCAATTTCCAGGTGGTTATGACCTCTCTCACAGCGGAGACCCTGAGCGGAAGTCAAAGGCACATTACTGTAGGCACTGGAGCTTTCCTTGCTGCAGTGCCACATAAAAGCTGCGAGACACAGCTAAGTCCTTGCTGTGCCTCCCAAAAAGGCAAAGTGGACAGGAATAAGATCCCAGCAAAGGCAGCTGGACCAGACTAACCTCTCTTTCTGGGTCTGCTGGCATCAACTAATCAACCATTCACAAGCAGATGCACTTTCAGATCTCTGGAGCTGATTCGCCAGATTAAGCTGTAATGATGAAGACAGTTTACCTTCGTCAGCATCTTTTTCAAATTAGGGACCTCACTCAGATTGATCCAAAATGACAGCAGGGGCGGGAGGGGAGGAAGTCTTCTAGATCAAGCAGACAAAATGACCCTCCCTCCCAGGCTTGTGTCGCAAAGTGCATTTATGTCCCGAGTCACATCACAAAACCCCTCCATCTAGGGACAGAAAGAAAAAGTAGATGAACAGGACTGGAGCTCCTGAAATTCATTAAATTTGTCACAATGCCTTATAAGACCAAAACGTTCAGTAAATCTACCCCAAATCCTGTTTAAGCAAGTAAAGTTTTACTACAGTTCAGGTCAATTCTGCTGTGTCTGTGCCAATTTCATCTGCAAAGAGGAACACACTGGAAATAGCTTTTTTACACTGTGAAAGCACTTCATTAGAGAGTTAAGGGTAATTTGAAAGGAAATGAAAGGTTTTCCCAGGCACAAGACACCTTTCACATGTACTGATGAGTTCCTCCTTTCATTTGTATTAGTTTTATTGCAACCATGTCTCTGCCAACATCACAGGATATGCTTTTGCTAAACTTCATTATAACAGTTTAGTGAATTACCCCACCCCACCCCCCCCCCCCAAGAAAAAAAAAGAAGAAAAAAAAGGGTGTTCGAAAGTATCATGAGATGCACTTATTTTCTGAGTTAGTGGGAGGAAAAATCCCCCCCAAAACAGACAGCCATCTGGGTTTGTTGGGAAAAGGAAAATAAGTCATAAGAAACACTCCTTTGGCTCATTTTGGGACCAAGCATTGTAGGAGTGAAATCATAAAAAATTTGTTTTCTCCTTTTTGGCTTTATCTCTCTGGCATGAAGGGGTCTGGAAAACACAAACGAAGTAAACTTTGGAATGTCTGTAATGAGGCCAAAACCCATTAAAGTTACTGTTTTATATATAAGACTATACATAGAAGGGCCTTGATTCTAATTTACTGAAAGAAACAGCACACCACCTTTGGGGTACATGGTGGAATAAACCCTAGGGAGAATGTACAGACACACACTTATATTTGCATATACATGTGTGCACACTAGCACCCCTCAAACATATCCACTTGTCATATTCTGACAGCTGCATAATTCAAAGAATTTATCTGTGTGAATCTGCTAAAAATTTGAGGATTTTAGATAGTATCATCCATCAAATTTTCAATTTTTTTCCCCAAGTTAAACACAAAATCAAATTTGTTGATAACATTACTATTTTCAAACCATAAAATGCATTGAAAAACATAGAATATCTACTGAACCATTTAAACTACATCATCTAATGGAAAACTTTAATAAACTTATTCACAGATTTTGCACACCCTTCTTCAAAAACACAATTTCAATTAAGGGCAATTAACCTCTAACTATTAGAGCATTTTCTTCTAAAAGCAATCTCTTTCCACAAATGAACCGAAGCATTAGGGGGGAATAATTAAAAAAAAAAAAAAAAAAAAAAAAAATCAGACTTGACATACAAGTTTCCACAAGTTGTCTCAACATCCAACATCTGCTTTGGGCTTTAAATATAGATACAACTAAGAATACATAATGATTGTGTATTCCAAAATAGCAGCAGGCAAGTTCCATTAACTCAGAGAAAATGAGTGCATCTCTTGATACTTTCAAGCACCTTTTTTTTTGGCATTACAAGTGAGGAAAAACACATTATGTGATGAGTAGGAGCTTAATTGCTCCAGTGTTTTAACTTAGCCTATATAAATACAACTTGTTGCATTGTCTTATGTAGCATGAACAATAATTTATAAAGAGTTTCCTAAGCTATATTAGGAAAGCACATTACAAATTAATAGGCAAGCTAGGCTATACACCATCAAAGGAAAACCAGAGTAATTTGTTGCTTTCTAACAGGTGCTAAAAGCCATAAACAACAGAATGATACCTGCTAAACACTGAAACGTGCCTGTTTTCCTCAAGCAATGCCAGTTTGCTGAAAGAGCCCACCTCACCTCTCCCGAGGGGCAAAGCCCTCTGGTTGCACAGATGAGAAGGCAGCGCAGCAGTCTGGGACAGACACCTGCTCATTGTTCTTCCCTTGAAACACCATGTGAAGGTCATCCTAGCCTCAGGCAAAATCCTGCACCCCCCAAAAAAGTCAAAAGAGGAACATAAAGTACCTGAGGTTTCTATTTTATAGCACAAGTTCACGGAAGCATCCTTTTTTTCTCTCGACATCCACAGAGCCTCTTGACTTTTCAACCGTTTACATAAGTATCACTTTTCTTTGCTTGACATGAAGACACACTCTTTTGGTTGACATACAGTAAGGTCTTAAATACAAAGCTCTAGAGGTCATAAAATTTGGCTGCAGCTATTCTCACAGTGCCATGGTAAGCCAGCAACAGCTCCAATACTCATGTCAGGCACACTGTTTCAGAAAATGGTACCAACATTAATCTGGAAATTTGAAGAAAAGACGGATGCATAGAAATGGTAAGTCCAGGAAGCTTCAGTAAAAAGAGGAGAGAAGAAAAGTAGATGCAGACTGAGACTTCTTTAGGCACATTTTCCTTTATTTCAAGATGTGAGAAAAGTGTTTCAGGGACATCTTTAAAAAGAAAATGTTGTTGGCTTTTTTTTTTTTTTTTTTTAATTGCCTACTTTTCTGAAGCATTAAAGTGATGGTTGTTACTCTGATCCCCTGGCAGCACTGATGCTGAGAGAGAAAGGAGCTGAGTGGTGGATGCCACGGTACTGAGTGCTAGCGGCAGGAGGCCTGATCCAAAGTTTAGGGAAGCCAAGAGGGGTCTTGCTCCTGACCTCGTTGCTTGTTGGATCAGACCCAGGGACTGCACGAGCAAACAGCCTGTGCTATTGACACAAGGTACAGAAAGGAAGCTGCGCATGCATAAAGTAGCTTTGTGATATGAGCGTAAAAAGCCCAGGAGTAATCACATAAGAAGTTACTTCAAGAAATGTTAAAGAAGGAGCTTTGTCTTAAGGTTCTTGGAAGATTTCTGGCACTGAAGTAATTCCTGTATTTTAAGCAGTAAACCACTGTATAACTGTTACTGTACCTACAGCATACGCTACAAGACACTTATTTTTTTTGTGCTTGGCTGTAATCTGCAACACATTCTACAACTGCATGGGGAAAAATAACTGCTTAACACTTATTTGAGGGCATGTGTGTACTCTGAAGCTTTAAAAAGCTGTGTTTTTTATGGTTTCTAGAACACAGGAAGAAAGCATTGACAAAGGTTTCACATTTTTTCTGAGTTTCCATAAAAGAAAGAAAGAGAAGCACGTTCATTGAGGGACTCTGCGTGAGCATGCAGCAGTGAAAACTGCCACGGCAATCCAGATGGAAAATGCATCTTGGTCTCCATGCTGCTCCTATAGCTTTTGACTTGCTGAAGGTGGGTGGGCAGAACTTGGAGAATTTGGCACCTGCATGACCAGAGTCTGTAAAGTTAGCAATTTGGCTATACTATGGTGATGAAGAATGTCAAATAATATCGTGACCAAAATTGACTCTGCCTAGGCCAGGTGCATACACATATAGCCTTTTCCTATGTTCTGTATATTGTACGTGGTTTCTAAGGGGTCCAAATACCAGAGGAAATAAGTGCTTATCTGTCAAAGAGTCAGGAAAACAGAACAACAAAGGTGGAAAGGATTTTAAAAAATTCTTTTGCTGTCCTACCCCCAACTGAGAAGAGCTTGGCGCTTCCTCTTATTCCCAGCTGTTCCTAGTGCATTTGGCTTTAATCAGGTGCAGGGCAGGAACTCAACATCCTGTTGCCTTGCTCTGATTAGGAGGAGTCAAATTCTACAAATTGGCAGATTTCTTCTTTTAGTGTTCCTTATTTGATGAATCATTTGTTTTAAAGTATTTGGAAAGGGCCATTACAGAGGCAGTGGACCCAGCTTGTTGCTATTTCCAAGTCTATTTATAACCACTGCTCTAAAGAGTTTCAGCAGAATGCAGTTTCTTCTCCTTTAGCACACAGAGAGAACCACTCTGTTAAAGCAAAGACACAAAGGCGCAGTGATGAAAGACCTGAGGCAGCTATAATCAGCAACATGCTAATAAAAACATACAGAAATGTGATTTAGAAGCTATATCTTTGAGGTTAATAATCTTCTTCTTAACATCCATTCTAAATAATCTCAGTTTGAACTTTTAAGCAATTTAAGCTATTCCCAATATCAACCTTGCAAACCTCACTTCAAATCTTAGTCATGGTCTCTGTCCTTTCATTTTACTCCTTTCTTATGATTTACCTGACTGAGCACAGCCTGCTTTCCCATGCTGTTAGCAGTACCAAAACTGTCACTCTAAATATTTAACTTTTGGGGATAGTTATTAATCTGTTGATATAGTTAAAGATAGCACAAGAATCATTAAAAAAAGAGTATCTTTTTGTCCAAGGCAAGATAATTGCTTCTCTAACTGAAAGTACAGTTAAAAATGCACCTAGAAAAGGTGTACAGAAAATAAATAATATGACCATCTAAAATATTTTCCATCCTTCAGCACTGAAGATAACAACAAAGGAATAAAAGTTTTACTAGTACTCCTTTTCATTTTTCTTTTTTGTCCTGCTTTAACTTGAGAGAACCCAGCCAAAGGAGGGATGACACTCCACCCTACCCATGCATAGGATTTCCTCTTCCTTCTTTCTTTCTGCTTTGCATTCTCTTACTTTAAAAACATAAAAATATATGATGCTGACCAGACCAGAAACATATTAGATTTAGGAATAAACTTTCAGAATTACCCTTATCACTTACAGAAGAATCTTTCTCCTCAGGGAGAACTCACATTCATTAAGGGCAGTCTAGAAACTACATATATCCAAGTTTGCCTCAGATACTAATCAGTTTGGGTTCAAGCAAGAAGTTGCTGGAAAGATGTAATTTATATGTTACTCAAGTTCATTGGAGCATTGAAAGTCAACTGTAGTGTGCTTTGTTTTCAGTTTTTATCTGCTCCCAGTTACAAGCTGCTGCCCAATTTTATCATAAATCATGTTTTATGATTTATGATTCCAACCATCATCTGTCACATGGAAGTCTAGCTCTTACGTTTGCTAACACGACCTCAACCATGAAATGCAATTCTGTACAATAAAAAGCAGACAAAAGGACCACAGCTACCCTTCAACACACCAGCTATAGCTCATAAGAAGCCAGCTCCCAAGAAGTAGATATGCTTGATGTTGCTGAGTGGCCAACACCTGCTAACCTAGAAACCCTCAGAAGAATACCGAGTTTAAGACCTCTTAGCTGCGGCCCTCTTCTGATGAAAAGCAGCTGCAATACAGAGACAACTATGACCAGTAGTAGGAAAGATTTCTAGTTCCTGACCTGCACTCTCAGCTGGGTCCTTCGTGTTTAGAAATGCTCAAAGTATGCCGTGGGGCAAAGAGGAAAGCAGCGTGGTGCAGTCTTTCAAAGAGAAGCTCAAATAACTTTCAATACCTGAATCATGTCTGTCCCCCCCATTTCACATGCATTGACAAACAAGGTACAGAAAAATCTTCTTCCAGTGCTTCATCCACAGCTTAATGATAATTCAGGGTTGGAGAAAACAGACTTTAAGAGTGACCTTAACACAAATTACTACATGAGAAAGATAAAGATAACTGGTAGGCGATGCTTCCAACCCCTCCCCTCTTTTGTTTAAGGAACAACTATTAGAAGGAAGGTTGGTTGCTAATGCTGCCAGTCTTCAGTCAAGTATTAAATTTAGAAAGCTATTTCATCAAACTCCAGTGCAGACCACCTGTATGTAAACTTTAAAAAGTTGACTTCAAAGAAACTGAGAGTAACATAATTTCAAAATAAAATAAAATATGAAGTTCCCCCCCTACTTCTATTTCAGTGAAAGCCAAACACTGGTTACTGCCATTTAAAAAAATCCTATTTATTCAGCTCAAATATAGGGCTGGTCAGCAGTAGAATACCAGATTAATTTTATTTACTTTGGATTTGAGCTCATTTGTTTATGCTACATTTTCACTACATAAAGTAGGTATTTAATTTTGGTATTTTCTCTTTTTTGAAAAGTGATATTTCCTCATTTCAAAGCCTACAACTGATTTCAGTCAACTGATAGATAAACAATATCTAGACAATATTTAGAAGATCTTGGTCCCAGGAATTATTCTTGTTCTGTTATGCACATCAAAACCAAGCTTAATTACAAATTATATTCCTATTCACTTTCAAAATGTGCCTGATAACAGGACAGTTTGTTTTGGTTTGATTTTTTTGCATTCTGAAGCTCCCAGTAAAAACAAAAAAAACCCCCATAACAACGGGACGGGAGAGGAGAGCTGCAGGGCCTTGGGCTTTTTCGGTTGGGGTGGGGCCTCAAGAACAGGAGGGAGGCAGTGATACCCTTAGTGTTTCCAAGAACACTGAAACAGAAGAGATTTGGGAAGCCTTTGCTGCTTTACATTCTTTTTAACATGGCAATACAAATTGCAATTGAAATGTATTATCAGCCTTATTATTTCAAATTTTGATATTTTTTTTTAATTAAAGGTTTCTTTCCTGTCCTAAAAGGTATATTTAAAGAGGTTTGGTGTTTTGGTTTTTTTTGGTTGGTTGGTTTTCTTGGTTTTTGTTTTTGTTTTTTGTTTTTTTTTTTGTATTTTTTGGAACATATGCATAATTTAACTATCAGACCAGGTATGTATTTCTTCAGCAAAAAAATGTCCCTAAGCCTGTACATGATTAAATTAACCATTAAAATATTTACTGACACATATCAAAGGGAATGTATTCTTCAGAGCCAGCACAATGCACCTGGTAAATAAATACATTAGTTCATAAATGTACCATTTTTTTATAACTCTCTTTTGCCAACTGAGCAAACAGCCTCTGTGAGCCAAGACAGCCAAGTTGGCTACATTTTTACATCCCAGAACATTAAGCCAATTGTTCATGAGGACCCTGAAAGCATTTAAAAAATAAAAGTACTGATTTTCATCGGTCTAGGTCAAGTTCAAGTCCAGTGTATGGGTGCAACACCCTAAACACTCTACAGCAAGGCTCCTATTCTTTAAGCAGCAGCTAGAATAACTACTCACTGCTGTCCTGATTGAAATGGGAAAAGGTTTCTTGTTTTCTGATTCACTGAAGCGACACCTCTCCCAGTGGCAGAACAAGCCTCTAAAAACTGAAGCTTATGCTGCAAGCACTGGCAATCTTAGCTACACAAGCTCAAATAACATTTTTTTTAAAAATACATGTATTCTGAAAACACTTATGAATTTTCTTTAAATATGTGGGTAGTCCCTCCAAAACCTTCATATGCTTACAGCTAAGTGCATACGGTAATGTTGCATTGTTGCACAAATAATAGTATTTTTACACATACACACAACATAAGATCCGAACACAGCACCATTCCATGCTCTGGTTTTCTACATACTGAACAAACTGCCTACAATAAGTAAAGCACTAAGTCAAATTTAATAGTTTGTATTCATGCAAGCTAGCAGCTGGTCTGAGTTGGCGCTCTCTTTCAGGAACCAGAAAGTAAAACTAAAAAATATTTTCTACATTAAATATAAAAGACAAAATTATTGCAATACAGCTTCAGAAATCATAGCTATTTGTTTAAAACATTCAAAATATTTTTTCCCTTAAACATACAGTGGAAGATATGAGTCCCTCTTAAAGGAATTCTAAAGAGCATTTTCCTAAGTCCTAAGAATTGGAAAAAAAAAAATCTTCCCTTCCCCTTTTTTCCTATTCTCCTTTTCCACTAGAGCAAAGGCCGCCAGAAGTGTTAAGGTCATTAGCCAGTTGGTTTTTGCCTTACACACGTATGCTCATTAGTCAAACAGGATCTAGTAAGATAGCTGTCTCAACATCTTTCTTGGGGGCGAAGAAAGGACAGAAGGGCACATGAATTTCCTTTGCTGCTAGCATCTTAATTAACTCCAGAACAAACACTCAAACTTGTTAAAGAAACAGCCCTACTTCTGCAAACAGCAAATTTGCACTACCTGCAATCAAGTAAGGATCTCATCCAGGACTTAATCACACCAACCACCAGGTCATAAAGGTCCCCTCCGAACTGCACATGCAGAAGGTGACTTTTCTAAAAGGTGCATCACTGTCATTCAAGAAGGCTGCCGTGTATTTTGTCACTTACAGTTTGGTCACAAAACAACTCCAGTGAACACTTTGGTGTATTGAGGCCATAGCAAGTCACATTTCAAAACTGCATCCTTTTTCACTAGGGCTCAGAAAAACTTGCACAAAATTCGTGGAGGCATACACGTGTTTCTCCATTCTCATTTTTCACTTTTTTAAAAGTAGTCTGGGAAGGCTGGCACCAGGACTCAGCTGTGCCACAGACTTCCATTGCAGATTTAGGAAAGTCACTAAAAGCAACAGGTTAAGGGTTTTGCATTCAATGACAACATTCCAGTTGATTGCAATGGGTATAAGATTTCACCCTCAATCACAATGGGTTCTCAAGATTCCCTGAAGAACATAAATTAATTTTCTTCCAGCTTCTCTTTCCAGGGCCAGTTGAAACCATCTTGTATTTCACTTTCTTATTTTATACCTCACCTATCTCACTTGTAGTGTCTTTATCCCTGTGACAAACATCCTGAATTCTTGGCTGCTGGATGGCATAAACTGGAGAGCAGATCCCACCTTGGTGTACCCTCACAGGTAAGTGCATTTCCTGCGAAGGACAGGCAAAGTGGGGGTGTGAAGTCCTCTAGGATGAGGAAGCTTTACCATGCAGGTTGGTTTCCCACTTCTGGGGCAAGTAGCTTAAGCACCAGGCTTTGTACAGAAAGAAGTAGGAGACTTTCAGCCAGATTTCTGAATAAAAGTAGCTATGACTATATAGTCAATAAAAGAAGTTGTGGAAGGAGGGGATTAAGCTCTTCCTTTGACTCACCCTCTAGGGCAAAATCCCTCTCTCTAGTAACTAACAAGGTACCTATGGAGACCACCCTCCCTGGGCTCAAGTCAGGAGGGGGTAAGGTATTTACCAATTCATGTCACCACCCTCTAATGTTTCACAGGTGTGAAGAGTCCCCTAGAAATTGACGGTACTCATGATAAGCATATGTATGCATCCCAACAAATCTGGGATGGAAAGGACCATCAGCTCACAGAGGAAAGCTCTGGGAGTCCCAGTCAACTCCACAGGACCTGGCCTGAGTACAGACACCATTGTTGGCTGGCTCAGTTCAGGAGAGACCTTTTTAAAAGCTTTTTAAAGAAACCATTTACCAGTTGCCTACAGATACGTTCCATAGGATAAACAGAGGATGAAAACCTAAAGAAACCCCACAACAAATTGACAAACCAAAATACCAGTAGCAGCCTGGCAAATTTATGGAAAATGACCAGAGAGAGTTAACAAGTTTTCATTTAATTTTCCTTCATCTCTGGTTAGTGAAATACTGTATCTGTCGTTAAAGAGAAACTACCTACAATCTAACTTCTATCCAATTAATAATGCTATAAATCCAGTGCTTGTGAAATTAATATCTCTTCCAGAGGAACTGATCTGTGACACTGTCGGGAAAATCAAGCACAAACAGTTCACAGAAAGAATAATTTTCTATTAAACTTAAATCCAGTAAAAAGCAACACATAAACAAAAAGTAAACCTATGCAAATAAACATGTGTACTAGAAGATGCATTTGAACTTTCAAGAGAAATGTTGTAGTAGTACCTGACTATACGTTGGTGCTTACATACAGAAAAGGTATAGACCTATAATTTTGTGTGTAGTTAAATATATTTGGACAATTTTTGGTCATGTGGATCAAAGGAAAATAAATACAGTTCTTTATTTGTATGAAGGATTTAGAAATCTATAGGGCAAAGTTCTGCCCAAATGTAGCAACTGTCCTTTGAGAGCTGCATGAATAAACCCTGCTCAGTTACTCCTTGGAATTCAGCTCCCCAACAGGCTACCAAAAGGCACAACACACTCGACTGAGCTTTCATTTACGCTTTATAATTGGAAAATATGACATGTTTCCAAATTTAATTAGCAAACAAAATTTTTTTTCTTCATTTCCAAAGACATCTCATGTAGCTGCACAGAACAGGGAGTCGACTAAACAATGCAACTTACTAACATGGGACAAAAGGTCATTTGGAAGGGATGTGCCTTTAAGGACTTACAAAGGCTTCATCCTCACTCCTGTATTAAAAGAGGAAGCATATCTCAGTAAAGGAAGGATGCCCACTTTAAATAAGGAAATGAGTTTGCAGGATGTACACATGCTGCTTTCTATTAATGATAAGCAAAGTCTACAGAAAAAGCAATAGACTTCTTCAGCTTTGGCAGAAGACTTCTTTCTTGTGGATTACCTGTAAAGAACTTTAAAATAAACAGACTGCAAATAAATGTCCTCTACCCTTTTTTTTTAAACTGCTTTATGTATGTGTAATGGGGATTAACAAACACTGATTACTATACTCTGCAGGAAGAGATACAGTTACAGACTGATGATTTTACATGTAGGCCAAAGATGATAGTAATGGTTTAGGGCAGCAAAAATGACTGGGTGTAATACCTGACATTTTCTTCTTCAAGCTAAACTTCACAACTAGAGAGACTAGCCAGACTTAAGGTCTTCTAAAGATTTGCATATTTCTCTCTTTAAGCTTAATAAACCGTCACAAAGTGATTATTATTTTCCATTAAAAATCTGTCATTTGTTTAAACATGTAATAAAAAACAGATTCTGCTTTGCAGCAAGGATTGAATATCTGACCACAAATTTTAAATAAAAATAGAAGCTATAGGCTGTTTCACTATACTTTCACTTCACTCCTCTGTAAGTACATATTATTTGACCACTGAAGCTCAAGAGAATGCATATAGTCCCAGACAAATTGCTTTAAGACTGGAACAGGCACATAAGTACCAATGTACAGAAATCCTTAATAATGATGTAATTAGTTTAAAATATATGTACAAACACACATACACACACACCTTCTTCAAATAAATATGTAAATCTATTTATATGTACATTCAGATTCAGGTACAAGGGTAAGTTCAAAAGGAGCTCATTGCCTTAAAAAAAACCACCCACACAATCAAGTTTGCCATTGCCCTTCAACAATTCCAGGATTCAGTGTTCCCCCATACATTATTATTATTACTTCATAAAACATTTTTTCCTTCAAAGGATGAATTCCTCCCCCCTGCCCCCAGGAGTCTTTAAGACCACCACAAATTCTGGCTGGATTAAAACACTGAGCAGACATTGCACAGTATTGGCTTACAACTGATTGAGAGAAGCAGGCACACTCGTTCACCGCAGCTTGGACCATCACATCCAGCTGGGCCCCATTCTTGGTGGTGCTCACTTTCTTGTCTGCAAGGTACTCGGCACATCCAAGCTCAGAACCAAGTAAGCTCCTTAACAAATGCTATGCACTGTTTCCAAGATGAACATCAATGGACCTAGTTAAAACAGAAATTCATCTCCACGTATTTGGCCAGAACAAGGCTTACACTTCATACACCACAAAAATCAGCCTTTTTCTTTTTTTATGGTTGCCTTTTTCACACTTTTAAGACAAACTCCCCAGCCAGTCTTCCAAACACTAATAAACCGCACAGGGAAATTGTGGCACAGAGTTAGGAACAACTGCATACCAAGGTGGCCGTAATCCTTATTTATCCTCTTCCGCCATGTTGCAGAAACAAGTGTAACAAACTCAGGCACATAGACCCAGACACACACTGAGTATACACTGGAATACTGCTAGCTTTTTCTTGGGTGCAAGAGCCTGACAGCTCTGGTGATGGCAATGTCTTTTTTTGGATTGCACACGACACTCCCATGCTATGTGAAAAGGTTTTGGATTTAAAGAAATGGTTTGAATAAAACTTAAAAACATCTAGCTCTAAAAAGCAAAAGTCTCATTACACAAAAATTATTCGTTCAACTAGCCTTGGAGGTGTCAACATTTCCATTATACACTCATGTGTTTAATGTTATTATTCAGCTGTAAAAATTTGCTGTTAGCCTGAAACTTGGCATAAAAATATTTTTTTAAAAATTCGTCGAAAGTCAGACTGCGTGTTATATTACATAAGTGTTGGGGTTTTTATTTTTTTAAAAGAAATAATTACTAGGATAAAGCTCTTCTGGGTGCTTGTGTAATTCCAAACCAAACAATTTTCCTTAAAAGTGTTTCTAGGTATTTATGGGAGAGAAGGAAAGAGGGAAATTAGAACTGACCAAGCAATTTCATTTATAAATATAACTTTCTGTATACATTTTTTTCAATCAAGCATTTGTAAGGATTTTCAGCAAGCAGACTTACACACATGTATGGCAACCAAATAAATATGGATAGACCACAACAGGTCCCAAGAGTTGTTACTGTCTGTTGGGTCAATAATATGCAAACTGAGAAGGATTTACAAGCTGGACCATAATGGCTCCTCAGGACCCATTACTTTCTGATGGGTAAATAATACATGTTTTCTAAACTATTGCCATGCCAAAATATGTGTTTGCCCTTCAGGCTGCAAAGGTTCCAAATAAACCAATAGGATTTTTCAGATAAATAATACATTTACAGAAGCAAAATACATGTTTAATTAAACAAATAATGCACTTAAACACTGAAAGACAAATAGAGATGCCTCTAAATATTGTACATATTTAGAAGCTTATCAGAAACCAATGAGCAAGAAAAAAGGGACTGACTTAGTAGGGATGAGAGGGATCTTCCCCCATCTGAAATATCTGTCAAAAATCAACCCCGTATTCAGACAATTGATGTAAAAGCTACTGAAACTCTGTGCATACAAGAAGCAACCATAGATGTTACAACCTTTTGGGGCTCTAAAGGCTGTCACACTTCTCAAGAGGTCTGCATTTCATGGGACATCCTGTTATTAAGCCATTTTCCTGACCACATCCCAGGACACTGCTCTCACATCATGCTTGTTGTCTCTGGACTGTCTGATCTCCTCACACTTTCCTCCCAGCTTTGGCTGAATCATGTGAGCAAAGCTTGGAGGGAAGCACAATCAAGAGTGTGAGAATAAACCTGATGATGTTGGGAAATGCTGAACAGCAATCCCAATGTTTGGGAAGGAGAGATAATGCACAAGGATGGTGCGGAGAGCACCAAGGAGGTAGGAACAACAAAACCTGAAAGGGAATAACCTGATGGCAAAGACAAAAGGCAAAGAAGGAAAGGAAAGATGAAAGGACCACAGAAAAAAACCCAAAACAAAAACAAAAAACCACCCAGGTACAACAAGATATCCTGCATTTCAAAATTTGAGATTCTGCAGAAAAAACCTTCATCACACTGTCATGGTTTAAGCCCAGTCAGCAGCTAAGCACCACGCAGCTGCTCACTCACTTCCCCTCCCACCCAGTGGGATGAGGGAGAAAATCAGGAAAAGTAGTAAAACTCATGGGTTCAGATAAGAACAGGTTAACAGAACAGAAAAGAAGAAACTAATAATGATAACAACAGTAATAAAATGACAACAGTAATGATAAAAGGATTGGAATATACAAATGATGCACAGTGCAATTGCTCACCACCTGCCAATCGACACCGAGTTAGTCCCCGAGCGGCGATCCCCCTACTCCCACGCCCCCCAGTTTATACACTAGATGTGGCATCCCATGGTCTGGAATACCCCTTTGGCCAGTTTGGGTCAGCTGTCCTGGCTGTATCCCCTCCCAACTTCTTGTGCCCCTCCAGCCTTCTTGCCAGCTGGGCATCAGAAGCTGAAAAATCCTTGACACTTTAGACTAAACATTACTTAGCAACAACTGAAAACATCAGTGTTATCAACATTCTTTTCATACCTAACTCAAAAACATAGCACTGTACCAGCTACTAGGAAGACAATTAACTCTATCCCAGCTGAAACCAGGACACTCACCCAGAAGCCTCGAGAATTGTGAGACATGGTTGTACAATGAGCAATAATAGCGAGTTCAAGTACAACACCAAAACCGAGCCCGAGAAATACTCTAATGGCCCACCTCTACTTTGAGCATGCATTTTCTGGGGGCATTTTAAATACAGAGATAGTTCTGTTTGTTTTACATTATGCTTTCGTTAGGATCTTATGACAGGAATGGACAAACATGCAACACTCCTTTTATCTCACATAGGGACAACACAGTCTCGTCATGACATTACTGGGAAATCTTAATTAAAATTAACCAAGTTACAAAACAGTGGCTTTGGGACTGGCAGGAAGAATCAGTCAACAAGTAAATTTAATAAGAACTGAAATAGCAGCAACGACCAAAAGACAGACTGTAGAGGGGAACGGTGCTGTGCTTGAAGACTATGTGAAAGGAGCACAGGTGATCAAGCCTCAGAGCCTCCACTTCCAGGAGAGCTCTACCTTTAACCAGCAGCAGGCATCTAAAAGAAAGGCTGCAGTGGTTGGCAAGGAATTTGGTGTTATTTTTGTCCTGCAGCCCAGGTAAACCTTTACAGTTGGGTGAGGAGGGGATAGACATTGAAGCAAGCCAAATACTTGAACAAGACCTACATTTAGTCACAGCAGCAAAAATGTTCTTCTGTTTCCCTTCGACTGTTTGGAGAGCACTTCCTAAAGGGAAGGTGGCAAAGCTTGTATCATTACCCTTTTCAAAAAAGATTCTGCTGAATAAAGAATTTCTTTCATATCTGCAGGAATGACAAAATGAACGAGATTCTCCAAAGGGCACTTCGCAACCCTTTGTTTCTTAAGTTAACAATAATTCCTGAAACAATAGGCCTGGACAAATCATCGCTTTTTCATTGCTCCAGATACAAAGGAAATTCTATATTCAATCTTGACTTCCTTCAGCAACATTCAAATCTCACCTTTGACATTCAACAGAATATGAAAGTGAATTTTGTCTCTATTTTAATTTCAAAATTTTTTTAAGTTTCTTTACACCGGAGGGCAATGTTTTAGCTGCTAAAATAATTCACATTTTACCACAAATTACAACTGGTGATGCATTGGGGAATATACCACTTTATTAATGTATTTGTCCTGTAAAAAGAAAGATATGTTTTGCTGTGCTTTGACAAGCTTTTTAAAAAATAAATTCAATGGCCATGTTCTGGGGTGTAAAAAGTTTCAGTTCAACCTCCATCTCCCACAACTAGTCAATAAAAATCAGCAGGGCAAAATTAAATGATAAAATAAAGTTTCCTTTCTGAAAAATTTATTAACCTTTTCTGGACAGCGCTTAAGTTGCCAAGGCGTTAATAAAAATCTAGGTGTATTGATGCAATATCCAAGCATGTCTCTCCAAAGGAATCTACCGCCACCCACAGCCATCTTTATACAGCATGCGGAATCATGGACAATAAACCCTCTTGAAGACTAATACTGTACTATAACTACTCTTGAGAACAACCTTCTGCATGCTTTAGATAGTTCACAAATAGGATTCAAAGATGCAAGAATTTAGTGTTAGTTTCAAAATTAGAGGAATTAATCTACCAGGAAAAAATTTTAAGGTTTACTCTGAGATTTAAACCTTCCCAATTATTAGCTTACACATCATAAAGGACAACATGATAACTTAACATGGGACTAAAAAAATGGCAGGCTATAATTTTATTTATAATACGTACCCATTACCAAGCATAAACAAGTTACACCTATATCCTACAATCAGCGAACAATTAAATCCTCTATTTACAATATACTGGGCAGGGAACTAGAAGAAATTATTTCCTGCATCCAAAGGTCACTTACCTAAAACTCAAGTTGCATTGCTGGGTTTTGTTTGTTTGTTTGTTTTTTGCAGCAGCCATGGCTCAAAGTGTATCAACCTGCTATCATACCACTTCTCAAAGTTTTCACCTGGCTGTCTAAATAGTCAAGACCCCTGATCACTGGGACTTGCCTTCATCCTTTAAGGTATAGCTATTTAAAAGCACATTTGCCTTCCTGACACAGTCTCTATTCTTCTAAAATTTCTGATGGGGCTATGCCAGTCTGAGCCTCAGAAGAAAAATCCTGCTCAGTCTCCACTGCTGCAAGTCACCCACTGTTTCCTCACATCGTTAAATGATAACAGTTGGTCAAACAACTAACTTAAAAACCAAGTTTGGCTCCTGAGGTGAGTCCTGGTCTGTAATCCTTTGTCCTTGCCCCTTTTGCTTCTGATTTCCTGTCTGGGACCCACCATAGGGAGGGAAGGCTGTTGTGACACACCTGAAGATAATCCTGTCTTAATGCCCTTTATCTGGGCCACCTAGACTCCCTATTTGGTGACCAGCTGGGATATTTTCCTTTATGGTTCTATTTCAAAGTTCAGGATATCTGTCAGTTTTAATTGTAGGATACATATATCTGGTTTAAACTATTTTTTTTATTAAAATCAGTAACTACAGTTAGTTATATGTGCATCAAATTTATCAAATACATGGACTGCCAAAACAGACAAATTTTTGAGAGTACAATGGTGAAAGGAAATACCCACATTCAGAGAGCCACACCTGCCTTGAACATTGAACCACACAGATTAGAAAGTAAAAAAAAAAAAAAAAAAAAAAAAAAAAAAAAATATTTTTTGTTCTGCCTGTTTTTGTTAACCTTTGAAAATCACTAACTTTGCTCCTCAGAACTGATGTTACTCACTTACCTCATGTTTACATCCTCCTGCTTCTCAGGTATGATTCACACCTGTAAAATGCGTTTGAGAGTCTAAAATAAAGAGCAGTAGAGCAATCCACAGAACGTGACCTCCCTTCAGCATGAGGCCTTCTAACAACTCACCCTGGGCAACTATTTCTCTTGGTCATGAAAGAAAGCCCATACAATTTATAAGAATTAAATCGAACACGTCCATCAGAAATATAAAAGCATACTAAATTAATGAATGTCATTAATAACCATGCGAAGACCTTTAAATCAGCCAGAGATAGCCAAAATTTCTGTAGCACGGCTGCTTTCTAGTACTAGTATTAATTTGCTATGTTTAAGAATGAAAACATGGTCTGGTAACAGAGCTCATTTGCACAAGCTCGAAGACCAATACATAACTCATTAACAGGATTTGTCACACTTCTGTCAAAGTAACCAGAGTAAATTGTTTCTAGACTTCACTTGTATCCCGAGCAAATGCTGAAATTCTGAACCAGTTGAAATTTAACACTCCCTCCTCCTACTCTATCCCCAGGAAAAGCCTTCTGATGACAAACATTCCTCACATAGAAAGGCAGTTTTGGAAAGTCATCGTGAAACCGTTCAGGAGGAACCATGAACCACAGCCTGAGGCTTAGCTTTGCCATCACAAGATGGCCGAACAGAAGGTGTTCAGAAGACCGCAGCATCGCAAGATTTAAAACACTCACGGTGGCGCAGGGATAATCTTCTCTTGGGATGCCTGTGGTCTGCAAGGTGAAGCGTTATGCTGTAGCCTGCCAAGAATCAGCAGTTTGTCAGTGTACTTCACCCAGCTGAGAGACATAAAAGCCTGACGAGCTTCAAAGAGACACTGGAGCCAAACCTGGCCTCTTCCCCACCCCGGCAGGATTTGTCCTGGCAGAGCAGCATTCCTCTCCCGTCACTTTCCTTCTGCAATTATTAATCTCCAGAGAACTGGCGCAGCTTGGAAATTTTACAGTGCATCTATGAGCTTGAGGCCAGTGTACAAGGTAAGGGGGAGGAACAAGGAGCAGGGGCCAGGGCAACACCTCAGGCCTCGCTCTAGTGAAGGCCCCAGGTGCTGTGGGCACCCACTGAGAGCCAAGAAGGTATTCGCAGCAAGTTACATGAACTTTGCTTGGAAATAATCCTTCTGTATTAACCTCTGGCTAATACAGGAGGTGATTAATAAACATCCAATGCCCAATTCCATCCCACACACCTCCCTCTAGCACAGAGCTAAAAAACCCCCTTTGCTATTCCTCTAGTTTTTTAATCCACCCTAGGCCCTCTTAACTACTGGGTGGTCTGTTAGTCTACCCTGCCACCCCACAGGTTCCCAGCTGCTTGGGTTTGGGTTTGCTCTGCTGATCCCCTGCCTCCCCCACACTGGACCTCTTGTTTTCTGGGGTCTGCAGGCCCAGGAGCAGCTTGTGGGAAGCTCAACAGTTTCACCATCGTGCTTGGATTCTGAAGAGCAGGCGTGGTATTAACCTTTTCTCTGCTGCTTCCCCCAAACTTGCACTAAATCTGTGCATTTTCAGAGGGTTAGGTTCACCCCCTTGAAGGCTAGATATTTAACTTGTGTTTAAGTAAGAAAGCCAACCCTGAAGGAAGCAGCAAATTAGCTTCCCAACTCTAAATGTGCTCTGAACCTGCCCCTCAAAAATTGTTCAAACTCAGTCTACCTTTGAATCTATTTTTATTTTCTAGATACACTCAGAGGAAAAAATACAATGGAAATAATTAGAAATATAGGCACACACCCTGTGTCTATATTAAAGATACACTATTCACAGAATTACTGATTGATTTGATCTGATTTGATCTATTAGCACTTGAAACAGCTATGCTGACACTCTCCAAAAAGGGGAGATGGCAAGGGCTAGGAGTTTACCAGCAAGCAAAAATCCCCATACCGCTGCTCTGAAATCCACATTTTGGCCATTGCATATTTTAAACATACACAGATGCACTTAACTGTGACGGGGAAAATACTTTTTTAAAAAAATAAAGCAGAACCTTGGAGCTGCGCTTGGATTCTTTTCCCTTAAAGCTTATAGGAAACTAACCCCAAACTTGAACAAGCCCCATAATACAATGCCGTTCTTGTCATGAGCTCTGAATCAGCTCCGCAGCCCATCGTGTATGTATTGAAAAACAGCTGTTGGGTGACAGACTGCTAGCTGGGAAGTTCGAGTTGAGTGAAGTGGTTAACCCACATCCCTTCCCCACTGATAAAGTGCTTTGATAAGCAGGCCATACTGGTGAAAGCTAGCAAAAGGGCCAGGGCTGAGACTTTCAGGAATGAATGTAAGACTTGTTTGGTGGAAGCAACCTGAATCTCTTGCCCAGCCTCCTCCAGTTGTTTTTTACCCACCCGTCCCCAGTTACTTTTAGTACACGCTCCTTCTTTCTGTTTGCAGCAGAACCAATTCTTTGATATGTCAAAGCAATATCCTGTACATATGGGAAATAAAAACAGAAAACTCTGCTAAAAAGTCTCCTTTACTGCAACATTCTATAAAAGTGTTTTCTGCAATTCAAAATGTTACTAGTGGTGTAGCATTAAAAAAAAGGTCTGTATTGGAAAAAGCATGTCTGGACTAACCACAAGCAAGAAACACATGGGCATAATTTTTTTTTTTTTTGCTTTTTTTTATTAACAAAAAGTAATTCAAAGAAAAAAAAGATTTCTTGGGATTAATTTCAGAGCTTCAGCTAAGCACTTTTGGAAATAAACTTGTTAATTAAGTACAGATGTCATGCAGACGCATACGAAAAAACTACTCCTCTTTTCACAAATCTTACATTTTAGAAATATGTCCACAAGCTGTAGTTATTATAAAAAAATCCTACTAATAAAAAGATATTTTTCTCTTAGCATGTCACCTAAGTTGTTTAAACAGTTCTTACACACACAGAAATTTATATAAGGGTTTCTATCCTTCCAATAATGTAAAATTCCAGTTCAGTTGGAAGTAGGCATATTCCAAACTCTCTCTTTCAAATCAATCATTACCTACATAATAAGGCTGAAAGTTTGCAGTACTGGAGATACACACTGGCACGCTCTAAATATTTTTCTTCCACAATGTTCTGATTTTGGTGTCTGTATAGTTCTGGCACTCAATCCCTTCGAAAATTGGATAAATAAATTAGCTAGCAATTGTTGCTTGACCCCAAAAGAACCATGCTATTGCTGTAACTTAACATACAGTTATTCAGCTGGATTTGCATTGACATGCACGTTAGCCTACATGTGGACTAAGACATATTGCTAGATAAAAAAATAAAAGCTCCAGATGTATGCTCCTACAAAACCTTTTAACTTAACATTAGATTTTCTGCTGCTAATGCTGACTATTCTACAGAGATAACACTAATGCAAAATCAGCAGGAACTATTTCAGAAAATTTTAATAGTTCTGAAAGTTTAAGAAATACTTTTTTAAAGTATTTATTTTTCTTAGTATTTTGACATACCACTGCCTGATCAAATTGATAAGTCATTCTTTTATCTGCATTTAATCATAGAAACAAGTGATTTCTAAATATCTACACTTAGAACATGTGCAAAGGGGTCAAAAGATTACTAGATGGGGAATACAGCAATACAGGTAGAATTCTGAAAAGCCAATTAGGAATTCTTTAAAAGAAAAATCCTTCTAAATACTCTCTTCAAGATAAGTAGCTAGCCAGAATTGTTTGTTAGTATAAAGTATGTTAATTTTTCAGGAAAGCTAAGTAGAACTGTAAATGAAGAATAGTAACAGTCCTCCCTATACTTTAATTACAAGCATATTGTTCAAACATTCAGAACATTTACAGTTTTTATTTTATTCTATTCTTACCAAGAAAAGAGAGTGCTCAACCATTTTACTTTCTAAACTTTCTTAACTACCTTCATTAAAAACACAGTACAGCAAAACCAGAAAATGTTCTCTTTTGCAACAGAACAGAGATCTGAAGAGACTGGATTGTGAGCAGGCCTAATTTGAAACTGCTTTGTTTATTTAGGCAAAATAAATCCCCACTAAATTGATTATTAAAGCCAGACAATTAAATCAATTTTATATTGCACAGAGTAACAGAAGTCTCACTGTACAGCTTGTAATACCACAAGGTTCTGAATACTCCGATCATCTATGGAAGGGAAAAGGACTATTTGGCTAAGGACATCAAAAAAACCCTACAGTACCAAGGATTGGAAGAATATTAAGGTCTACTAGGGAAAAAAACCCACCCCAAACCTCAAACCAAATTGAAACACAAAATACCACCACATTCAAAATCCCATCCAAAAGTCTTATTCACCAATACATTAAATAATTCACTGTAAATGCCCATGGTTTAAATAAAGGACTTGAAAATGGAGGAAGAATTGAAACTTTGCCTTCAGCCAGCAGTAGTAGGAGAGCTCCTAGAGGAAAAGGGAACAGGCTAGAGATAATCAAAGGCAGAGGAGCTTCTGGTGAACTTTCTTCTGTGTTACCCACACATAGATACAGCCCACACAGCTGCTGAAAAGCCAGGGTTGGTGTCCTTTTCATTGATTTAGCCTTTTAGAAGCTGTTTTTACACAGAATCTACCTACTGGAATATATATGCAAAAGCTACAGCATTTGCAACACCCAGTGAGGTCCAATAACCCTATTTTTCCGGCACATTACCTTCTTCTGTAAGAACGTGATCTGTTTCAGAGATATACGATGAAAAAAATGATATCTGTTTATAGGGTTACAGCACAAATCTGAGACACGTGTGCTTCTGGTTCCTGAGTGCTTCAGGGTCCAGAGAAACTGAAGTTTCACGGTAGGCTGAATACACAAGCTCAAATTGAGCTGGTATGGCTAAAAACAAAGCACTGAAGACAACTTACAAACTAACATTTGCACCAAAAATCCTTGGGCAAGCAACCTTGATAGCAGACTGATAGACGGAAAGCTTGCTAGCCCAACGCAGAAGTCCATGACATTACATCTCTGTTGTTACCTTCATTGTTACCTCTGTTGTTACCCTGTTCATTAGGTCAGCCCTAAGAAAACTGAACTGCATCTGTTTTGCAGCAAAGATATCCTGAAAGCTACAGCAGCTGCAGACCTGTCCTCACCACATTGACCCATCACAAACCCACTGATGAGGTGATCCCCTATGCTCAGGTATAAGAGGCAACTCAGCCTCTACAACAAAACTTGTCAGGGTGAATTCTCCCCAACCTTCCTCCAGCTAGTCCTGTGTTGTTTTTTTTGTTTTGTTTTAAGAGACAAAGAAAATAAAAATCACAACCACTACCTTTACCCACAATAGCGAACGGCACAAGAGGCAAGGACAAATTCAGTGCAGCCATCCCAGAGTTTGCAAACTTCTCTATGGGGACCAGATACACCAGTAATTGGTTTTTTTTGCTGCAGTGGCACAATTTACCCCCACAAAAATATATTTTTCTGTAGGTATGTTATGAGATAGTACTAAGCTTGAATGAAAAGCTCTGGTTTAGGCTACAAGCAGTGTGATACTTATGCCTCCAGCCCCTACACCATACTCTCTCTGGCTTCTTGTCAACTGCCACCTGTTACTTGTTTTGAATTAGATTTCAAATGCTAGGTCAGGGGTAAATGTGTTTTGCAAACTGGGAATGAGGCCTAACAAGATATCCCATACATTAATGTATAGCAAACAATGAAGGGACTCATCAGCTGCTTATAGGATAGCCCATATTAGCAGGCAGGATGCTGTGCTGTTCTTGAAACTGTTGAAGTAGGATGACCAGATTGGGAGGGACACACACCAAACTCTGTTACTCAGGGAAGAAAATTATTGCTGTCATGCAGCACGGGCTTGTATCACTGAGCTGGAGCAGAGAAGACTGAGCAGGAGAATGGACATTAAGGTCCTACTCCAGCCTGATGTTCACTTTTGGAAACACAAAGGAAGGGCATAGATACCTATCAGTGTCAAAACCGAACTTTTCTGCAGGAACTCTGTTCTCTGGCCCCTGTGAGCTGGTTATGCTTGTAGCCTCCTGAAGTACTCACATTAAACTACTTTTGATCATGAAAGTTTTGGCTTTTAACATAAAATACCATAGCTATTGCAGCACCAAAACCAGAAGACAGACAATTTCCATTTCTTCTTACAAACGCAAACACCTTAAATACCTAGAAGACCCAAATTAGATCTCCCTTCAAGAGCTCACAGTTTAAAGGCCTATTTTCACCAAGACATTGGATTGAACTTGGATTTACTGATTAGTCACAGCACATTATGGTTTGGGGGAATATTTCGGTATCTAACTCACAAATGAACGGCAGACAGTTGTCCAGGCACTTTAAGGGAAGCACACTAGGCATGTACTTGTATCTTCAAGGAGCAGATTCTGTGAAAAGTACAGACCCGAGGACACATTAACACTAGAACAAAGTAGAGGCCACTCATGGATTTAAAAGGTAGTCCTGCAAGTTAGACTACTAGTCAGGGTGACAAGCAAGGCACTTGACCAGCTTTATGTGTTTTTTCTATTGGACAGCTTTCTTGTGAAAATTTTTTCCCTCTTGGACAGCTGGTCATTTTGCTGTCAAAATGATTTAGCTCCTTCCACAGACTTGGGAGTTGAATATGCTGCAGTAAAAAAAGTTACCCAACATAGGCCTACTCTTCCTTAAACAGAAAATGCAAATACTCACTTTATTAAAAAAATAGGGAATAACTCAGAACTAGAGGACTACAGGTGATTCTCTAATGGCTGTGCCAGCAGAAGAGGTTTAAAAAAAGCAAAGCCAAAAAGCATGACCCACACAACTGCCATGTGTGTCCTCTTCTCAATGTAACTCCTAACACAAACGAAAACTGCATGGGAAAACGTTACGGGGAAATGAGATCTCTAAATATTTTGCCATCTCAGCAATTAATAAATTTTGAGGGATAAAACAACAAAGCAAGCAAAATTTCAGCTCTCAAAGAGGCAACTTATTTCTGTAAAAGATATTCTGATACGTATCTCAGCCTATACTGTTTTAAAAAAAAAAATAAGGCATAGTACAAAGCAGGTTTTCCATTACGCTAGTGGAGTGCACATCTTTCAGCTGCTAGTTTTGAAGTTACAAGACAAGTTTTCATTGATGACAATATTATGCTTGGGTGTGAAACCTGCCCTCTGCACATCACCTTGCAAAACAAGCCTCCCTACCGCCAATCCTACCTTACTTCTCCGACAGCCAAAGACAAGCTACTTGCCTGCTTATTCTGACAAGAATAGGTTTTAGTGCTGCAATAATTACAGAAGAGATACATAGTAAACGAAGTCCAAACATGATAGAATTAGGATTTCAGTCCATTTTCTCACAGCAGATTTATGATATGAAACTATGTTGCAGCTTTACACATATTCAGATGGAATTAGAAACCATTTCTTTTAAGAATAGTGTGCAGAATTTTGTAAAAGCTATGAATACCTACCCAGAGACACTTTTAACAAATTATTGCCAGAATCATGACATAACCTGATGGGATGTCCGCAGGGATTTCTGGAATTAAGACTTGGAGAAAAAATATCATATGCTCTTAATGAACAAATAAAATCAGCCAGGTTACATGAAAAATGTAGTCTCAGAGATGCAACTACATATAATTGAAATCTCAGTAAAATGAAATACCTGTACATTTCACTTTGAAAAATGATCTCCTCTAGTTGTCTCTACCTAATCTTATGCAAAAAGGAGCACACAATGTAAAAGGAGCAATAGAAAGCTCATTCAGTCCACAAAAGACACAAAATAAACTGAATATATTCATTCGATCAAATTGCGAACTGCATACACAGCATTCTCTGTCAAAACGTTATTACACATGATTTCCTAACTTCACACTTTGTTTCTGATTTTGACCTATTTTTAATTTCATTTTATGCACTGAACTTTATATAAATTTGTCCTTTTGGCCAAATTAGAAAAAATGAGGACATCAGCAGAACCAAGATCTCCTCACTTCAAGTACGTTTGATTCGTGTACCCTATATAGAGTAAGCCCATTGCCCACGCTCCTGCTATTTCTTAAGCCAAACAAGTAATGATTAAGCTCTTTGTTACACTCTTAATCCTTCACATAGAACTAAGGGCATGTGCATGTTCATGTATAAAATCTCCCCTGCATCAATATTTTACAATGATAAAATAATACAAGTTGGAAAGGCCCTATAATACCGTGAAAGCAGGACCAACTTTTTTCGGGTCAACCATGGCTTTCTCCAGGTACATTCTGAATGTTTCCAAGGACAGAGTACTTGTGTAATGGAGATAAATCTTATTCTGTGTCTTTGCAAGAACTGGAGAAAATGCAAAGTTAGCTACAAAGAAAAGGAGAAATATGTACCCACAAAACACAAAAGCAACACTACTTGCAGTGATGCCAGGTCAGTTCCAAGATAATGAATATTGACTTTGCAGTCTGATGAACATCAGTGCTTTTGGTCCTTTGACAACATGTGCCTGTCAGAAATTTCTTTGAGACTTAAGAACTCCGAGTCTGATAAACATTATATCCAACACATTGAACTCTCTCTGAGCTGAAAATGCTTTCAAAGCAATTGTTTTAAGCCATTTTCCACAGGAATAAATGGGTGCCAAGAAGTGGGACAGGGGGAATAATCTTAAACTTACTAACTTACTTTTATTACTCATCAGAAAAAAGATTGAAGATTAATAATGCTGTTACAGTCTATCATAATTACTTACTTCGTTATTCAAGTCTAGATGTTAGATTCTGCAGGGTACTCACACACCTAACATCCATGGCAATACGATTATTTTTACAAATCTGGCCCCAGGGAAACAAACTTCCTCTTGAAACTGAGTCTTAGCTGCTAAAACTCAGAAACCGGTTTGAAATCACACCTTTTTTTATCATACCACCAGCGTGCTCTCATTCAAAGGCACAGGCTCGCCCTGTCTCAAGCTTGCCTTGTATGCTCCACTGTAAGGTTTTGTTTTCAGCTGTTCTTTGTCAGACATTAACCATTTATGAAGGCAGTATTTTCCATATTTGCATTCTGCTTAAGGCTGTGGGTTTTTTTGTTTTTCTCAACTTCACCCTAAGATATAGTTCAGGATTTTTGCAAAATTGAAGCTAGGAAAACCAGGGAGTTTTGCCAATGTTTTTAAAATCCGAAACTACAACCATTTTAGAAGAGCTACACTGCCTACAGAATTTTACGTAGCAGCAACAGGTTATGAGTAGGTGGGTTACAGGTCAGCAATGTGGATTTGATGACCCTGTGGAAATCTTTTCTTGCTGAGTTTTAAAACTTCCCAAATACTAGCACTTGCTTACAATTAACAAGCTTGAGTATTCCATTGGCCCATAAAAATAGTTTCCAAAATCTCCTCAAATCAAGCCCCAAACTCAAACATCAGACCTAAGTAGCAGGTGACAGTATAATACCCCAACCAATATGTCTGTTGAAGCCTGCAGAGTGACCAGATTAAAGGAGGAAGATCTGGTGGTAGTCTAATTTATCAGAACCAGATTAGTTTCTGTGTACCTCTCCTCACTTGGAAGATGACTGGTATCCCATTCTTCCTATTCCTAAGTCAAACTATTTGAACTACTCTTCCTGAAACACTCAAACCTTGAAGAGATGGGAACTCTTCCTTCAGATTATTGAAAAAGCAAATTTTATTAGCAGAAGTGATGTCTTTTAGCAGGACCTTAGCATCACACCATGTCATCACACCTTGACATGATTATGAGGGATCAATAGATGAGCTGGAGATAACCAGAGCACCATGCACACCACCACCACCTCTCTGCATGTATATTTTTCTCTTTCTCTCATTCCTACTGCTGATCAGCTGACTACACAGGGGTAATATGCCCGCCTGCACACAATTTCTACTGTCCCCATGTCATAAAACAGGCACTTTCTTCCTGCACTCCAGTAAAATTCACATTCAACTTTCAGCTTTCCAAAAACTGGTTGCCACTGTTCTGCAGGCATTCCAGCATCACCACCATCTCCTGTGCTCCCACCTCCCTCAGATCACCGGAGGGCAATGCAGGACACAGAGAGAGAGAGAAGGGAGAAATGTGGAGAAAGAATGTTATTGCCCTGGGCTGCCAGTCAGGAACACAGTAGGAATGCAGATGCTGTACGGGACAGGCTTACGGCTGCTAGGAAAGGAGTTGGCTCTGCTTTTCCCAACTTTTTGTTACGTGCCATCGCAATACAAAGGTTCTCTTGCCTTTTCCTTTTATCATCCATATAGTATTTGATTTAAACTTCCCCAAACAATTACTATTACACGGAAAGCAGCAGCATGGAAAAGAATGGAATACCTTTCACAAAGCTTAAAATTAGCAAACAGAGAAGAATTTCCCTGCTTACATTCTACTATCCTTAATCTTCTTCAGTAATTAAAATCCTGCCATTTATGTTAAATGCCTGTAAAAACTGGAATCCTGTAATTTAAAAAAAATGGATGAGTAATTATCTCAATTAAGATAGCAGAATTTCCTTTTGGAAAAATACATGCAAATGAGTCACAGCCTGAAATTATCATTTTCGGTCATGAAAAGAAAACATTTGCTGGATACAACAGTATTAGGCTGCCACTTTACAGTGACCTCTAATCCCTGTGCAGTTTAAAACTTTACCTCAGTGCAGGGAGATGCTTTTCCAGCAAACGCTAACATGGATTGTCAGCACTGCATCCAAAGCATGAAAGACATTTCCCCTCCCTTTCTGAGGGAAATCCCAGACAGAATCCTTTTTGGGTGGGTGGGGGGGGGGGGTGGGGGGGGGTGAGAAAACCCCAACCTTATACCAGCCTTTTAATTCTGATACATGCCTCAGTTACTGGCAAGGCATGCCGCAGAGAGTATGAATTGCTTGTTTTTGTTACAGTTGGAAAAATTCCAAGGATTAAAAAAAAATAATTCAGAAGTAGTTTGAATGTGTAACAAAACTGATACCCAAGTCACGCCCCAGATTACTGCCCTTATGCAATTGACGTTGGCCAGAATCCATATAAAAACATACATCTCCTGGCTCCCTGCTCTAAAATTTGCTCTGTTCAATTTGAAATCTGTGCTTTTATTCTTATAGCCAGAGCAACATTATCATATCACAGTGAGAATACCTCTGCACAAACTCAATATAGCATATTTGCAAAACCATCATCCCTGTTTCACACCCAAGAAGACATTATTAAATTATACATCTACTGTAGGACTAGTGAAATGGTTATAAAATACAAATTTAAAAGGTAAGGAGAAGAACACAAATAAAGCTTTTTTTTTTTTTTTTTTTTTTTTTTTTTTTTTTTACTGGAACATTTGCAAAAAGCAGTACCAGTTGTCTGGCAGCTACATTTATATGCAGCTTTTAAAATCATGCTTACTTTTAAAATATGGGTTTTGTTTTTTTTTTTTTTACAATTGTAAACTAACAAATCTTTCTAATCAAATGCAGAACAGTAAATAGAAGATTCAGTCTGCAGATTTGCTCACTTATTTTGTTTAAGTGTGAGAGTTAACTATTACCAAAACAGAAATATACAATTTATGCTGATAATGCATGGGATTTTTGTACTGCCTCCCAGACTTTTTCTTTTTGACAGTCAAGAAAGAGTTTTGCAAGCTATCATCCCTATTGTTTTAAATACACCCTTGAAACATGAGAAGGAAAAAATTAACTACCAACAACATATTCAGTCCATCATACAAATTCATCTATTGCTTTTCAGTTTGTGATCTCCAAATAATTTTGCAGAATATGAAATTTCTTTGCTGTGAACAGTAGTGGGTACAGTTAATATCCATTAATTCAGAGTAGTCTGTGTATCTGACTACTGTTTTCAGAACTACTGTGTGTTATGCTGAAAAAAATCAGGCATTTCCACAGAAGAAAGCAACATGACTTGACAAGCATGCTGCACATTAAAGGCATCATCCAACAACATTTTTAGTCTTCCCAAAAATCATACTAATGGGAACCATGATTTTTATTGGAAAGTAAAAAATTTGCTTCATGTGGGTTTCCTTGGAGAAATAAACAGATTTTTGTAAGCTTCCTTGGGAAATGTAAACATACTTAAAGTCCCAGAGTTTTAAATGTGTGAACACCCAATGCCAGGCTTGAAAGACTTGAAAATCATTTTCAGCACTTCTCTTTCTGCTCCTCCAGCTTGGAGAAGACCAGGGAAACAGAACAACATTTCTGTAAATATGTAACTTGAGATATTTACGGTGATGTTCATATTTGTAGTTATACCCAGTCGATAAAAAAAGCACAGTCATGGTAATACATTTACAAGACCAAACATACCAAAAAAAGATCAAAACAACAAGGAGATCAAAGATAGGAGGTCATCAGTTGATGGAGAATCTTCCTCTTGGCAGAAGGCCAGCTATATTTTCCTTTTAACATAACTAACAAACAAACCCCAATTTGTAATATCAAGCAGATATCCAGTTTCCAAGCTATGGAGCAGAGTGACTTCTATGCAAAGGTAAAAAAAAAAGTATTCTTTGAAAGTTTTGTTTCAAGCCATGTAGCATTTAAAAGTAATCCTTTGGAAGAAAAAGTCCTAATAAGCTGAAGCAACTCAACTCTGCCCTCATTGCACTTTTTAGAAAGGGCAAGGAATAAAAAGGGGAAAAAATATTAAAGTGTTATTGAGAGTATTTTTGGGGCTGGTGAACTTAAATGAGAAGGGCTCATTTCAGCTAATGTTATGTTTGTTTCACTCCCATCTCCTCTATAGCTTAGAAATCGCAGCATGGCTTTTCAAACACTGACAGTATAACAAACTAGATAACCCTTAGCACAAGTTAGAGAGAAAAAAATAGGTAATGTTAATAGAAGATTTCTAGCATTAACGATTCATAGCATAGTAACATACTGAAAAAGAAAGCTTCTCAAAGAAAACATTTTTGACACATTGGTACTGATACTCCTAGAGCTTCTTCAGACAAATGCTAAAGGAAAAAATAGACAGTGCAAATCTGCAGTACTGATAGGTAAGTGTAATTTCACAGAAGAATTAGTTTAATTTGGTCACTCTGGAATTCTGCTGACGTAACTGAAATCAGAAAATGACCTTCTGCACAAAAAGAATGACACACAGGCTTATTCAAACCAACAAACTATGTTCTTTCAAGCCATTCACGATCTTTGCTATCAAACCCAGGTGGTATTGTACAACGATAGGAAGACCACAACTAGTAAGCAAAGACTCATTTTGCTCATAAAATGTCTTAATGCAATTCTTAAACAGGTGTTGTATTTTATTTTCTATCTATCCTTCAATGGTGATTCCATTATTCAATAATCATTGCATTCTGCATTTTCAAGATGGGATGCCAAAAGCTTAACAAGTTTGCGTAAGGAGGAATGGAAAATAATTTTTGAGATTATTGTTTTAGTACCACCAGGTAGTACCAGTCTGAATGAAATTAATAACTAATCCAGTTAAGCTATTTAACAAATTTCAGGCAAAATATATTTTGAGTTTCAGAACATATTCAGAGCATACATGATTAGTTAGAAGAGTGCATATATGTACCTCCATAGCACTAAACATCAAGTTTGTTACAGTTCATAAGCATGACTTAGTTTAGAATTTAACCGGGTAGAACAAATACTTCTCTTCTAGGACAAACAACAGAAAGTCTTTATTATTATTATTATGTATTATGTAGTATATGCAAAATATCTATATTACAAAAACATAATCCCAAGTGTCATATCATACAATTTGGAGAAAAAAAAACAGATCAATGAAACATGTTGTTTCCTGTTTTCTCTGCATATCATGAACTTTAAAATTCAATAATTACCTGACAACAACTTCTTGCCCTTCCCAATATGCCTCCTTTAAAGGTCAAGACTTTGTCACCTCAGTCTATGCAAGCCTCCACCTGTAGACACATAGAGGCTTAACAGCAAATCCATATTGCATGTGGTACCAGAGAAGGACATCCAATTCATAGCCAGTAGCTGCAAAACTAAAAATCTGCCCTAGTCAGAATTTGGGAAGAAGGTTACCAAAGGGCTAGCAGGGAAATTCGGTTGACGCACGGTGCCAAAAAGGACATGGAGAGCGCAACAAACCTCCATTCTGGCACACAGGCAAACAAAAATTTCACAGTGCTTACAGTGTAATAACCTATAATCTAGTACATAATGTTGCCTTTATGCGTGCCTCTCTCACAGGGAATTTTTGTAGGTATTAAGCGCAAGAAGTCCATTTCTTAGTCTCTCGGTGTACAACAATTACCTTATTGTCACTCGGTCCACTGTGCATTGTAAGTCTGATTTCATGTAACAATCTTGCTGCATGCTGTCATGTCTGGGTATGACGACTGTGGTATTTGCACTGTTCAAAATCCTACCTCAGGGATGACAGATTCCCCCCTGCCTTCCTCCTTCCTCGTTTCCCCCTGCCTGGATGGCAGGACATTTTAATCCAGGCACCCTCACAGCAGAGTGATGACATCATGACCTTTCCTTACATTTGCTGCCTGAGATGCAGGACCTGGCCAGTGGTTTAAGGTGTCGAAAGGTATCACTGGTTCACTTCAATGCAGGTGTTTCAGAACTGATCTATCACATTTACAGGGCCAGACTTGGTGAAAAGCCAGTCACTTAAAATATTACATTAAAATGTGCTTCTAGTCATCATTTCTAAAACGTTTTCCTCAGATTCTATTGGGAATAATTTGAAAGGTATGTTTTATGCTCAGAAGCAATAGGCCACCAGGTGGTTTTAACTTTTCCTGATTGGTTTGTTTTCTATTCAGACTTTGTTTCTCCATTGGTTTAAAGCTCCACATTTTAATGGCAAGGCAAACCAGCCAAGAAAAAATAAACACAACAAAAAGAGAAGGAAAAAAATATTTCTAATGAAAATATAGAGAAATAGCTAACATTTCAGTGGTTTAGTATGAAAGAAAATTCCTTTTAAAACTACTATTATCAAAGGATATATTTTTTTTTTATCCAACAGCAACAGAAAACAGGATCTTCAAGCAGGTAATAATCTTGCCCCAAAAACATGCTGGAAAAACCTAAGAACTTTTAATGAGAATATTCATGGTCTTGATTCACATTTAGCCAAAGTCCTGCTGTAGAGGTGGCAGTATAGACTAGACTAATACAGAAGGAAAATTGTAATCTTACCTAATTTTCAAATTATGAATAAATTGCTGCTTTACATAAAGTTTCTTACTAAATGGGAATATTTAATGAGGTCATTTTGAGGATCAAGTCAGCTTCCAATCATTCCCCTCAAAAGATTTTATGAAAACCAGTGATAAAGAATGAATCAAGCACTCAAAGCGATTTCTGTATTTATTTTGTTCTAAAGCCCTATGGACTGCAAATCATGGACAGTAGTAAGAAGTTACCGCTTTCTTACTAATTGGACTGTTCTAGAAAGAAAAAGCCTAATCAGAAGAAAAAAAAAGAAACATCCTAATTAACTTCAAATATTGATTTCTAACATAAAAAAATATTTGAGTCTGAAATGCCAACGTCTTGAAAGCATACCCCTCTTTTTAACTTTTGCTTGAACAAAATAAGACAAGGGATTTACCATGCAGATTACTGTTACTTTATCACGCAACATTGTCATTTGTTTCTCACAATCAAGGGAAAACAAAGCAGGCAATAAAATATGACAATGGTGTTTTTAGGCAAGTGATCAGAAAAAAGATCAGGTTGACAGAAAAGTTGGTGTATTCTGAATCCTTGCACATTCCTCATTAGTATTAGGATGTTCTTTTCCTTCTGCCAGAAAGTGTATTCATAGTTAAGATTTCCAAAGTTACATCTTCTTTTGGAAATCGATCTATTTACTAGATAGGTAGAGATAAATCGACAGCTCCAAAGAAATTACAATCCACAGCCAAACATAGTCAAAACCATGCTGCATGCCAAGTAATGCTTCACTCTCCCTCAGACAGAAATTGGGGGAAGGATGTCAGCAGGGGTAGGCTGAAGCTCTCCAGTGAGATGGTGGTTCCACCGTCTAGATGACACTGCCTCAGTCTTCTAAGTTTGGGCACCCCAAATTCTCTCTAGTTCCCCAGCAGGTATTTTACCCTCTTCACTGAATATATAGGAATCTTGGGTACCCAAAGTGCATCTGATTAGCTCTCAAGCTGGATGACCAGAACAAAACAGGGCTACTCCCCACTCCACAAAATTCTCAAGCCATGGTTGCAATGCAACTGCAAAAAAACCCCACTTAGGACAGTTTTTCTAAAGAATTTAAGCATCTGAAAGACTAAGGGTAATTTTGAAAGTAATCATGCCCCTCCTAAAGCTATCTATTTAACTGAGTGGGTTTTTCCCTTTTTTACTCAAATCTATACAAGTGGGAACATTTAGTTTCAAATTCCCAAAGAAATTTCAGATTTCAACAAGACAAGTTATTCAGTGTTTACTGCTTGCAGTTATCACTGCTGAACTTCATTTCAGGCTACTTAAATCAAAGGCCATAATACAGATTCTGTTTCAATTCCAGCTCTTCTGTTGTCCAGGATTTAGAATTGCAATTATTTTGTGAAGCCACATAGTGGTCTTATTCAATATAGTAAAGGTCTATGTGGCTGAATGCCTCTGTCTCTAAAACAGACACAAAGTTTTGAAATGTCAGACTTCTGAAACTACTAATTTTGACATTGTGCTTTGATCTGGAAGCTGTATTTTTCATAGTTGTCTCATGAAAACATCATGAAAATAAGTGTCACTCTCACCCTTACATTGATACTTTCAGGAAGTACAGATGCAGTATTAGATATTCTTTAGAAAGTCCTCTGTTGAGAAGAGAATCAGGTTAAATTTAAAAAATGCTACATACATATTAAATGTCTGGGATCTTACCTTGGATAAAATCACCAATTTAAAATTAATAGCAAACTTGCCTCTGGGCATGATGGACTAAGAAATTTAATTTTCATTGCTCTCTTACTTCACAGTAATACCTCATACTATTTGCAATTTATTGTATTGTTTCACAAAACACTTCTATATAATCTAAAAATGAGTATAAAGAAGGTCTGACATTTTAATTACTTGTAATTTTCTTGTTTTCAATGTAACTATTAGAATAATATAAAAAAAAAATTCTTCTCAATGGGTATCTCTACCCACTCCATCGTTACAATGGCCTTTCCAAGTCAACTTTTTTGCCCAAAATATGCTGATATAAATTGAATACATACATAGTCCTCATTGAAATAATTTGTAAAGCAAGTGTTAGAAGACATGTCCTAATCACTTTTATGGAAAGCTTTCTGATCTGGTTTTAATATGTTACTCCAGCTTTAAGTCAGTATCTTTACCTACATTCAACAGAATTGTGAAGTTCTGTATGTTTGCAAATATGAAACCTAAATTTCTATTTCTCATGCTTTTTAATTCCAGCTTATTATTTATTGGCATTGTATACATTGCATGGAATCATTTAGACACATTTGCTGACACAGGGAAACAATTTATTTTTTTCAGATTTATATGATCATCTTGTATGTTTCTCTTTCCACTTAGTGACTTTCATATCAGTATGGTAACTTCAAAAGTTTGATTGCTAATGTATATACCACATATATAACTATATAGCATATGCACCATACCCTTAACGTAGATCACATGGAAGGCCAGACATCCCAGACATTATTTGTAAATGTAACAATTTTGGTTTTAGTTCAGCTTCAGTAACAAATTTTTGCCCACTTGATTCTATTTTTTACTGTGAATTATCATCAGTTGTTTCTTTTATTTAATTTATTTCAGTGAAAACCAAAAAAGATTTCTCTACCAACTGATACAGCGGCAATATGCTGAGAGATCTTTGCCCAGCTTACAAAGCACGTGGATAAAAAAAAAAGTAAGTACAATTACATAAAACAAATACAAACTTCTGCTACATCAGGTCTTTTTCACAGGTCACTGTATGTACCAGTTGCTTACTTCCAACTCATTCCGTGCCACACTAGTTCAAGCAACTTAAAATCATATGAGAGCAGCACACAGCAGTTAAGAAATGCATCTTAAGTTCAAGCACTGGCTTATTACATGGTAATTCATTCATCTGCCTACATCTTTGTAAGGAAGAAATACAAAAGAACATATATAAAGGTGAAGGTAATCAAAAGAGAGGACCGCCAGATGTAGTTATTTATTGCATTCATCCTGAAAAGCATTTAGACTGTTCTCCTAATCTGTGGATTTTAATAACAGTAAATGCTAACAGTGGAGTGTTAAGAGCACATGAATGTTCAGCAGAGGAACAGCGAAACAAACGCCATGTTTTAAACATTAAGTTAGACTTCAAATCTAGGTGAAGCCCTTTTCAGGCATTATATCATCATTAGCATCATTAAATTTAAAAGCTGGAGTTACTGCTAACAGATTACAGAAGTTGCTTTGAACAATTTACAAAGCTCTAAAGTTTTGAGAAGCTTTATAGTCAACTTCAGAATGTTACTTTTTGGCAATACCTTTTAAATTTATCTTGAAAGAAGAATATCAACATGCACACCCCACTAAGGTCCAGATATTTGAAGATATTCAGGAACCTAGCAATAGAAATTCCATAACAAAAACACCTATCTACATTTAGTCTGAAATCTTAGACAAACAGGATTTATCAAATGGAGTGACCATCCTAAAAATAAAGTATCAGAAAGCCAATGCAAGACCTAGGCTGTAACTGTTGAAAACAAGCTACACAACAGACATGAGACAACAGTAAAAAATGGATTATAAAGGGATTAGACAATTTCACAGAAGCAAATTTTGTCAATGGTAATTCAAATAAAGAAAGTCTGGACACCACATTAGGTTTGGGAAATCACCAATTCACTCACTGCCAATTTCTTTTTAATTCAGTGACCTGCCTGGCCTGGGGATTATTTAGATTCCTTGCTAATTCAAGAATACATTAGTTTATTTCATACTGCAGATACAGCAATTAATTACAAACCCTGGATTAAGTCCACAGCCTAACATAACCTGAACACAAGTCATCCTGAGTAGGTCATTAACATCTCACTAACATCACTGAGCTAAAACTTCATGATTTGTTCATTTTAACAGAAAACTAGATTCTAATTTTTATCCCTTTCTACCGCAAATTACCTCACAGAACTTCAAAATACCCAGAATTACCCAGGTAATCCTTTGCTTTATGCCGTGTGTTTTGCCTGCCTGAAAACTTGAGGCTATTAAAAAAAAAAAAGGGGACAATACTTAATGCAACACTAAAACAAGGAACACAAGAGCCCAGCCATATGTATGGACATACAAATTTTTATTCACATGAATCTGAGGCTCACCAGAAGCTCCTAGAGCACCTCTAGACAGACTTGCTGTAGCCCCATGGCATGCAGGCAGGGGCTGCAGTCCGAACATACACCAGGCACCTGGGCAAGCCTAAAGGTACCTCAAACAGAGGTCTCACAGAAGCTGGATTTTAGCCTGTACTGGGGTCCGATGGAGGAGCAGCTGTCTCTGCTCAGGGAAAACTAAGTAACCTGGTCCCTTACCTTTGGCATTCCTGACTTACAGAAGACCTTCCCTTTGACATGTCTGTTCAATCATGATATGCAACAGAGAAATCAGTATAGCAACACCAACAGCCTGAAGAATCAAAAAAATGCATAAAAATGACAGTATTTGCTTAGTCTCCTGGTAGCCAACAACTCTTTCCTATTTACACTGTTACAAACGTGACATCATAGCTTGCTTCCTGCTGGAATACTCTTGCACAGAGATAACAAATGTGCACTCTTCCAGTACCAAAACCAAAATCAACTGCCTGACCCCAACAAAAAAAAAAAGAAGAAAACTCCAAATACTTAGTAAACAGATGTTGATGTATAATTTAAACTCCCTTCCGCACTGTCAGGCTGCAGTTTTAGAGGCATTGTTTTAATAAATGTTGCTGAAGAAAACAATTAAATATTTTATTTATGACTGTGTATTCCAAACTAAGGGTGAAAGGGAAAAAAAAGCATGCACACCTAAATATAATGGGTAATTTACTGCGGAAAAAAGATACAAAAGGAAAACTTTTTGACTCTTGTTGTACAATTTGTTTCAGAAACATGTTAACAATGTAGGAAAAAAACCCTCGATGCCATTTATAAGGCTAACTCTTGCAGGCATGTTCCAAGTCCAATAAAGAAGGTTAATGCCACAATGGCAGTCAGAAACATGCAAGTCAAAACACAATCTAGGAGGAACAAAGCACCCCATACAACCCAAATTTCAGCAGCACTAAATAATATCCCACCTGTCAGTATGTCAAACAGCTTGGCTTATTTCCATTACAAGACAAAAGTCACTTTTGTTTGTGTGTCAAATGTGCTCTGAGCAAAGGGGGGGGGGGGGGGAGGGAGGGGAGAGAAAAGCTTTTGGAAAGTAGACATAGTTCCGAGAGGTTAAAAAACCCCAACTGATAAATAACAATAATGCTTACCACCTTTGTGTTTATGTTCAAAAATAGCATTTTAGCCAGCCAGATGTTACAAATATAGTTACAAACACATGTAATGAACAAATTTAGTCATCACTGATGTATGGAAGATAACACAGGGTGGGACATACCCTGCAACTTCAAAAATTATCTGCAATTTACAAATAGGATCCAGCAAGAAATATTTGTATGTTAGTACCTCATTTTCCATTTCTCTAAGATTTTTTTATGTGCTGTTTTATATTTCTCCTATGATCAGGAAGGGGGAAAAGGTCAGAAAGAAGATGGAAAACATGATTTAGTGTTGCCTTTTGATTGCCTAATATAATTTCACAAAGTAAACTTATATTTAATTATTCTTTTTTAAATAATCTGTTCCATTTATTTGAAACACAAACATTGAACTTGGACAGTGATGTAACGGATCGCTTTTGTCTCAGTACAAGATGAGGTGCCTTACTAAGGAAGCCGGCAATCTGTCACTGGTTTTAAAACCCTTGGTTTATTACAGTCTCTGGCAATAACAATAATTACTTTATTCCAGAACATAGGCCATCAGACTACTTGATTCAGGGGACAGGAAAAATCGGAGTTTGAAAACGTAAGTGGAAAGATAGATGGCAATACTTTACCATTCTGTCCCTGGATGTCAAAGACCTTTACAGCTCTGAATTATAAGCCTCATTGTGGGAGACAAGAAATATTTAACGATGACAGTCATTTCTAATAAAGAAAACAAAAGCAGCCCCCATCCCAAGTTCATTGCATTAGTTTGCAATAAGGAAAAAATTAACCACAGGAGAATACAAAAGAATTTTTAGAATTACAGGAAAGCATTTTTAAGTTACCTAAAATTCACTACACTTAGGTTATCCTTGAATAACCAAGAATCCTGTGGTTGCTCTGTCTCCTTTATCTCAGCCGTAAGTTTCCAGATGGCCCCAGGGAGTCTTCAGCTTCAGCTGAGCCGGGAGCTCCCTGACAAAGGAGCAGGGAGAAGGACTAACACCGCCCTGTCCAAGAAGTCTCTGCAAGACCTAACAGAGCTACAGACCCCACGCACACAGCTACAGAGGTCCTGCTGCATGTAAAGCTGTAAAAATGTGCAATGTAAACAGGTTTGCAAAGCAGCTTAAGTTATAAGAGGAACCTCTCTTGTCTTTGAAGCAGCTACCTTAAGTTGTCCTTAATTTGGTTTACTAATTCTGTAAATTTATCATAGAAACATAATCCAGAATCTGCTCTGCAAGACTTGTAGGCATTAAGCGCCTTCGTAAACACACTAACCAGCATGATCAAATCCATAACCTTTCCAGTCACCTACTTTAATCTAAGGACTGTTAGTCTAAGGACTGTTAGTCTAAGGACTGACTTCTCTCTCTGAAAGGCTACTTTTAGAATTTTAGGTAATATTTCCTACTGCTGTTTGAATCACTTTTGGGTGGTTTTCAACAACGGGATCAAGATTCAGAGCGTGAGATTCACAGAAAAATAGAATCTTTTTATTTGTGGAAATCAAAAAATACAAAAATACCAAATCAAATGAACTGAACTGTGGAGTATAGACTTCACTCAACAGAAAACTGAGAACTAAAAAAACTGAGATAGTATTTAATATTACCTCAAATAGTCTGAGGTGTATTAAAGATAAAAATGCAGTAAAGAAGAGACAGAATCCTAGATCCTGTAAATAAGATAGCCATCCACAGAAAAATGTCAATTTAACAGAAGAAAAAAAAAATCTCATACCTTGCAAAATAACTGGGACAGCTTAAAGCAGCTACGAGACACTGGAGAGTGTAAAATATGATTTGTAAGATACTACGTAATACTATGCAAGAAAGCATGGGTCTAATAATAGTGCTCAGTAACAAACCAAATCCGTTCACCTTTTTAGCTGAATGTTTTGCCTAGAATATCTTCAGAACATTGGCAACCAAAGGAACGCTTCTGGAAACAACTCAGCAACAAATATCTGATCTCATGACTTTATCTCTTGTGAAAAGGTGGCATGGGGAAGTCAAGAGGACAGCTACATCCAGCCACCAAATGGCTATTCAAGATGCTTTCAGCTACTTAAAAAAAGCTTAAAAAAAAAAGTTCTACATGAATTAACGTAGAAGTCAGACTCAAGAGCAAAGCCAAAGCTCTTTGATCCTGTAATTGCTGTATAGAAGCTAAATTTGTGGTTGTTTTATTTTATTATTACTATTATTATTTAGGATCAGTAGGCAACTCATATCACTAAACTATATAAAAGGTGTTAGGAATGAATGAGATCATCAACTATCTCATAAGAGAAGCCAAAACATTTACTCCATTCAAAAAGAAAACTGCAAAGATTTAGAAGATCTTGACAGACAGATTAAAAAAAAAAAAAAAAAAAAAAGTAATTCATGTCCAGGACAGGGTAGCCTTTGTGGAATTAATCTCATCTCATGGGGGTCTCAGCCAGAAGGAAAGTTTGGCCATTCTGGAATTTAGACCTCAAATCAGAAGAAACTCCTATGGTAAGACAGAATTAAATTGTGTTAGAAATACATACTTTTTTAAAATAAACTGTCACATGTTTATTTGCATCCTCTCCCTTAGGCAAGCTCGTTAATTGGAAGGATCCTAAATCAAACAGTGTTGTGGTAATCACAGGAGACCACACTTCTCAAAAAAAACCCCAGGAATAACATACCGATACCCTGGCTGAGTCAGGAGGCAGACTGGTTGGTAATATAGTGTAAAAATACTTTGAAACTGCTATTTTGAAACGTGTTGGTCTTTCAATGTCTATATGGAGACATATATTCACCGCATGTAAAAAAAAGTGAGAAAGTGAAATCCCTGGCCCTACAAAGGTCATTGCAAAGGAGCATGGCAGGAGGCAGGGAAGGGAAATCAGAGGAAAAAGGGGAGAGCTCATAAAATATAAGGTTTAAGGAATGACACTGGAGCACATCCAAGATCAATCTCCATTCGATTTCATAATTTTTGGGACAAGCAGCAGGTCCTTCACACTGCATGGAGTAAGATCATGAAATGCCAAGAACAACAGGCATAATTCTTTCAAGATCATTCCATCAGGATTTTGCAAACGAAAACAGATTGAAATATCTGAAAAAAATAGTTGCTGAAGGGAACAAAACTTTCACTTTGCTCCTCTCCCACCACCAAGTTGAATTGACTTCCCCTCATCTCACAAAGACCTTCTAAAAGACAAGGAGAGAAGCTGGCAAGTGAACACCCAAATACCTCAGCTAGGTAGAAAACTGAGCATTCATTGGTCGTCTTTTTAATATTTTATATGAGCCTTCCCAAGATTTTATTGCTTCTCTTTATGTACTTTTACTATCAGAGGCTCCCTGATCTTGCAGTATTAGCTAACAGTTGTGGGTTTACACTGCAATGTTTACATTAGGCTGTCAGTGCACAGAGAAAATGAATACAACTCCCACCTGCAGCCCCTGCTGTTAATTTATGCACATGCATGCGAGATTCACAGGAACACCTCTGCTGCACCCCTGGATTCCCCGGGAGGCCTCTCTCCAAATATCTCTAGCTACATTCAGTCTCTGTGGTATCCCAGTGGGGCAGAACCAGGGCTGGCTTTAGGCACAGGCAAAGGTACCCATAGTCTAGAGTTGCAGATTGCTGGGGAGCAGCAAACCCCCCCCGCCAAGTGAGGGTATTCGTGCCCATACGTTGCATTATGTCAGACGGCTGGAGAGCCAAGTGGGCGGCTACGGCCCTGAAGGAAGAGGTCTGGATGAGGCAGCAGCCCTTCCTGGCTCCAGCAGGCAATGCAGCCATCTCCCATGCTCACTGCGGTGACAAAATTAATTTCTGCCCACACCACACAAATTTTGCACCATCTCTGGTAGAACAACATGCCCATGAGTCCTCAAAGAAAAAAGCAAAGGACAACGGGACCCAAAACCGTTAAGGAATGTGCATATTATAACAGGTACAGAAGAGACTGTTCTTATCTGGCTTCGGAATGCCATTCTATTTATTTCCAGGAAGAGTTATATAGTATCAGATCCCCTGGGCTTTACACCTTTGCTTAAAATTCCAGGTCATGGCAGAGATCCTCAGAACTCATTAGAAAAACGTTACTAATGAAAGTCTTCAAACTTTTATTCAGTTATACTTATGATTTTCCCCACCTCCCCCATTTTTTAGTCTTGGGATTTTCAAAGTTTTCCTTTTTTTAATCAGATTCATGACGCTCAACTGCATGAGACTGTCCATACTATGACAATTGTTAAAGGCTAACTTATATAAGTGATCAGAAAATGGAAGCACAAGTTTTAAAGTAAGTTTTCTATTCAATTCTATTGCTTTCTTCCTTGAAAGTGAATTAGGAAAAAGGAAACATTTTTCAGTCATAGACCTATTCTAACATTGAAGATGTCAAGAAATCTACTTTCAATAAAGAAAGAATTTCATGACTTACCAGCTGCGATTGTCAAACAAACACATGTCTGTCTTCGTTCTTTCTTGGTCTAGAGGGGTTAGCACTTCCTTTGTCAGGATTCTGAGACCATACACTATCTTACAGTATGCTTGTAAGATTAAATTTATAACCAGAAAACACAAACACCACCACCAGCAAGCTAATGGAAGCCAGCTGAAAGGTATGATATGCTAGAAGTCAAATGAGCATTCACTTTTTAAAAAAACTATTTTACTTGTAATAAAAGTTACTTGATAAAGTTTAACTAGGACCAGAGCTGTGGCCATAGTTAATTTTTTCATCTCAATAAAAGCTCTCAAAATTTTTCTGCCAAGAACACACCTTTTCATGACCGGTCTTAGCTGTTTTTGAGAATCAGGGGAAACTCAACAGGTGTTTTTGCATAGAAGAGTGAGGAAAAACATACTTCAACAGATTAAAATTTAATTCTCAGCATTTTTGGCAACAAATAAAACATATTCATCATGTACCTGTGAACACAGATAGCCCTTTTTTAAGGAAACTACAGTATATGGAAAAAAAGGTGTTCCAGTAGCAGAGAACTGAGTTAAACTGTACGTAGAGCATCTGTTAAGACTTTAGCAGATCTTTATAAAATATTAATTCCTCCTAACATTACAGTGAGTAGAATATCATCTCAATCTGACAAAAAATAGGGGTTTTTTTCTATGGTAGTCTGCAGAAGAGCATTACTGAAACATCTCAAAACCAGAAGACGACTAGTCATCCTTACCCAATTTTAGTGTGAGACTCCATCACCAAACTCTCTTCAGTAAATAAGGGGGTAAATGCAAGAGAATGGGAAGACAGATTATTGCATTTTAAATACCCTGTTCCTGGAGTCCCATGATAAAAGAGATGGGATTCCTTCATTTTAAAAAGTCAGAAAAATATCATGTCTACTCTTCAAGACTGCAAAGAAGATTTCTAAGAAAGAACATAGTACACTAAGGTCTTAAATACCAAAAGACAAAAATACAACTATGGCTAAACCCACATGATCTTGAGTAGCTGGATTGGTAATACCAGAAAAACTACTTCAAGGTATACGTAGATAGGTTAAGTTCTAGCAGCCCCAGCAGAAATACTCGCAAAGCAGAAGAGGGGCACTTCCCCCGTGTGAGCACAGGCTTTGCAGAACACCAGTGGTTAAATCTTGTTTTAAACATAGCTACAAGAAAATATGGTACAAGGAGAAGACTCTAGCACAGCAAGCGGTTCCACCCGAGCTCTGCTAGCAGAGAGCATGCATATGCATGTATATATGAAAAATACCTCTAAACCATGGAAACATTTTACATAGCAATGACATTATGACCAATTTTCTCTAGCAGAAATCTTTTTTGCCTCAGTGGGCAGGATGCCTCCTGCAAATGCACTCCTGAATCCTCACTGTAGTGCTGTCCAAACCAACCCAAGAGAGGCATGAGTTTGGTCCTGGCTGCATCTGGTCTGCAGATGTGGCACTGCTGCTTCTACCCATCCTTGAGGCAACAGCCTATGGATGCCACGGCGTGAAATCCACCATCCCACACGTTTTACTACCAACTAAATATGTGCTCCAACATTCCCATTTTATCTCAGTGAGGTGTGAACTTCCGTGATGGGCTAGGACCATATAAAAGCTAGAAAAACACTGGTCTTCTCCTCACTTTGCCCTTTCCCCTTTTCCACGCTTCCATCCTCTGAAAACAAAAAGAATGGAAGAGGAACAAAGCTTTTGCTAACCTAAGTTACAGTTTAAGGGAAAAGCAAAGAAAGGCAAGGAAATGCAAAACTCACTCATCCATACAGTGAAGAGATAATATCAGGTAGAACACTGCATTTACCTAATCAGATGAGCATTAATAGCACTTGTATGACTAACTTGGAATGACAGTTGCTTCCAAGCAGCATTACGGAACACGCTTTGTCATATGGCAAATTTACTCTTCTGCAGATGTTAAAATGGAAACCTCTTTACAGTATCTTTGACATCTATAACTTTTACTTTGCACGTTAAAGGCAGTTTTAATGCAGCATTCCACCTGGTGTATTAATAGTAAAATCGTACTTGTCTAAACACAACAGTTTTGGCTGATGCCTCAGTAACATTTTGTCCTCTTAAGAAGCTGATTCAAAATACCCACCAGACACTATCCTACTTCTCTTGGCCATAGTTCTTCATGAATGAACTTGACAGTACATTTCAAGGTGATTTTTTTTTTTTTTTTTTTTTTAAATCACAAGCATAAAGTTGTTTTAGATTTCCCACATCTCCCTTTACATACACAGAGGTTCTCTTGACTCCCTCTTCCCATATATATAATTTGGCAGGAGAGGGAGGGGAGTGTTTGTTTGGGGTTTTTTTGGTTGGCTGGTTGGTTTTTACTTTTCCCATGCATCTGTTGTGGTTTTACTCAAAGTGCCAAACATTTAAGTAAATTGTGGAGCAGATCATTAGTAGTATTACAAGTTTACTGCTTACTTGTAGAGAAAAAAAAAGATACGTAACCTGACATAAACTGAGAAATATCAGAAGACCTAAAAAAAGCACTGTTCTAATGAGAGGAAGGCGTATGTGCTCATCTACTCCCAGAGAAGTACTTTCTTCATACCAGCTTGCTCCTTGAACAGTAAGCAGTGTTTAGTTTTGATTTTTGCAGCTGTGTGAACTGTACTGATGGCTTCTGCCAATATAGAAAGCTCAGGGGAGGAACTGCAGTCTTAATTAATATCATCATAATTAATCGGTACTCTAATTTACATTTTAAGGGATTATAACAGGTCATTACATTTGATTAAAGACAAGGGAAAATATTAATGAAATTTTTAATGAAGCTTTCACATTTGCTGGTGAAAAATATAAGTTTTAACACTTCACAGTTTAGGATAACCGTATAACATCTGTGTGTTACAGTTAAAAGAGGGATCAACAGTGGGGTGGAAAAAGCTCTTAATTACATCTTCAAGAAATGAAGCCGAGACACAAAGCAGTTGCTGCTCCTTATTAAATATAGCTGCTCAGCTATATGAAATTAATTCCTTAGCAAACTGCTTTCCACACCCTGGTTTATAGGTCTCTGATGATCCACAAGCTCAAAGCTAATGGTCTGCAGGACCAGATCTTGTTTAAGTGTTTTTAATTAAAAACTCAGCAGAAATACATACAGTCCTCCGTGAAAAAGGCAAAGGGTAAACAGTGGCCTGTCAGTACTGAAACCATGGGAACCACTGTCCCAGCAGAATGTCAAAGGGTACCATGAAAACATAAATAACAGTACAAATTTCACCTGGTAGACTGACATCAGGATCTTAGTCACTTCAGTCTTAAGAAACGATTGGGCTTTATATCAGATATCCAGGTCTAGCTTTTCAAATCACCTTAGTAACAGTAATACACAATTGTTTCTTGTACACCAGACTAACAGTTAGATCCTGTCAAAGTCTCTTCAGGTCCAGTGGAACATGTGATCAGTAACAAGCCAGGTATGCATGAAAAGTTGTGCTGCTCGTTATTGGCCACCACAAAATACCGCATGAGACTAACGATGCCCAGTCATAACAAGCCCCCTCTCCTTCAGGTAGCTTTGCAGCAATCGAACCAAGCATGCTAGCTTTCAGTCAGAGAACCACGAGTCAACACCCAGCAAGCCACTGCTGTCAGTTCATCACAAAATTTCAAAAGTAATCAGATTATGCCCAAGAGATTTAGGGCACTACTTTTAAAACAGCCTCTAGTTTGCTTACACAGGTATAAACCAGAAAAAATGCTTGCTCAACCATTTATTAAATCCAGTTCAGCTGACTTACTAAAAGAACATTTCGCTTGCTATGTTCATAGACCTTTACCTTGGTGTGACAGCCAGCTAAAATCCATAACAAACTCCTTACTCATGGAGATACACAAGTCGTTTCTCTAGAAGTCCACAAAAGGACAGAATTGTCACCAGAACAGGCAGTGAAGAGGCAGTCCACTTTCCTAAGAATAGCTACAACAAGGGTAAATTGAGTAAATCAGGACCTGTAACTTTTTGCAGCAGTCTTTTAAGCTTTGTTTTGGCACTTGAAAAGAAACCACCACCAACCCACTTCCCCCTACCCCCAAAACGCACAAAACCAAAAGTACCCTCCAAACAGTACTGTAACTCTGGAGTCCTGCAATTCAGCTCCCCATTGCTCAATTAAAATCTGTCTTTAGATTTAAAAACAGTTTGAGTTTTCTTCCTTAAAGCTCCAGGCAATAAGCTACCAAGTGCCAAACTCTTCTACTGATCCTTCGAGCAATAAGAGTCTTATTAGTAGCCAAAACAAGGATACAAATCCTACCACCAGAAGTGTATTCAAGGGTATTTCTAGCCCCAGATTTTCCAATTAGCAACTACTGCTCTTCCCAAAGAATTAATAAAAATGCGTGAATTAATCTGGGGAAGCTCAATGTTGCACTAGCTCTTCTGCAGGTTAGGAGAATGGAAACTGGAGTCCCTTACCCTGCTCGGTCGGTCCTCTTGCAGGATTTAGGCATCTATTCTTGTGTCAATTTGTTGAATCCAATCATGGCATTAGGCACCTACCTAGTCCAATCCTCAGGCCGCAGTCACACCATTCTCTGCATTCTCATCCCTAAACAATAACATTAGCAGCAACAGCAGGCAGCACCTTCTCAGGCAAATACTAGGGCCAAGTCCCAGATGGGCTGAGAGACGGCTCCTAACACATTTTTGCTCTAGTGGCTTTAGAGATTCCAACAAGAGGACAAAGGGAGTTTTGGTGGCAGTGGCACACCAGGAAACCAAGTGGGGTCTTGTTGAAGATAATTTTGCTCTTTGCCAGATTGGCAGTGAATGCAGAAGTGGGGAAGTGCTGGCACAGCTTCTGCCTTGGCTATGTCTTCCCACACCCAACTGGAACGAGATAATGAAAATTTCCAGGAACTTCAGAATCACTCCTTGCACCTCAATATGGCACAGACTGGACTTGTGAGATTAGAAAAAATGGCTTTTTTTAAACTTGAATTTTGGAACATGAAGTAGCTGCTTGTAGATGTGTGCACACAATGCATCCAAAATATTTACCTGCAAGTCCATATCTTTAGTAAATATCAGTTTTTCCAACTCTAGGAACAATTGTCAGGGTTTGTTTTTCCTCTCTTAGTTATTGAGGATACCAAGACCCCCATTATTAATGAAAAAGTTTTGGGGTTTTTTTTTCCTTTCTTTGCTGATGATCCAACCATCTCCAATACATTTTAAGGTTTAAGTAAACATCTTAACATTTAGGTAAGACCAGCATAACATATCAGGTTCTCATAATCCAAGAACTGCCTACACATTGTTCCAGTGAGCACTTTATTTAGAATTTTGTTAACAGCTTGACATCTGTACTTTACCGTGCCATTGTTACTGACGAATAACAAGAGAAGGAACACTCAAAGATTCTCCAAGACAATTTAAGAGAAACAAAAGTAAAAGAACAGAGGCTTTGTTCTTCACATCTGAATAAGTTTTTGTAGATGAATAGCAATTATTTGCATATTGCAAACACAAGAACCAATGAAAATAATTTTCAGTCTATTTGTATACACCATAAATCATCTAAATAGATAATAACAGAAAGACAGGACTTTATATCATGAATTGCAAAGATTTTCACAAGTGAGCATTGCATCCCCCTGAGTATCAGAACCTTAGCTTGCTCTTGCTTCACAACAGTCAATGGCAAGGAAGAGTTAAAACCCAGGACTGCTACTTTTAGCCTAGTATTTTAGCCATTAGAATATGTTTCCTACTAATCTCCTTTTTTGCTCCTAAATATATTTTCAATAGTGTTGATTGCTCCAAGGCTCCTATCTGCAGGACTCTAATGAAACTACAAGAAGTATTTAAGCTTAAGGTTGAATTATCAAGTATTTTCAGGATATAGAAAGCAGGAAACAGCAACACATTATGTAATTCAGCCATTATATACTGCCATAATAAATATTTAGAAATTCCAAGACTCTCTAAAGAAGCCTTTCGTGCACAGTATCAGCATTCATCCCTTCAGGGTGTAACATGCAGACTGCTTCTCCACAGGGAGTTTTATCTTATTTAATTTTCGTACTGCATTCCACCTCTATGTCGCCAACCAAATTGTTTCCTGTTTTATTGTACAGAAGAACAAGAAAATGTTTAGTAGTTACTATCTACTTTTAATGCATACTGATGAAATTACTTAGGGCATCTAATATATCTATTGTTATTTAACTGTAGGAAGTCAACAGGGTCACAGAAGGTCCAAAATAGTGTATTTTTACACCTAACTTCTACACCTAATATTTAAAAATACTTTAACATGTATTAGAATTGCTTCATTTCCATGGTAAAAACTTTGCATTTATGTTTTTATGGGTATCAAATGCTTTGCTCACTTAAGAAGGGGGAGCGTCACATAATTCAGAACTTTTTAATTTCATCTTTCAAGAACAACATTGCAGCCTTGGCTATATCGCAGCAATGTTTAATTATTATGAACATTGGCACAATCTTCCCCTTCTGAAAAGCGGGAATTTTTCTAGCTGGATATCATGAAGCGCAAGTTAGGAAAACATTTTCTTCAGTTTTTTGAATAAAGTTATATCAAAATAATAATTTTTGTTTTAAAATTTCCCTATTCTCACTTACAAGACATCAAATCTGAAATAAAAATGTATTAAAACATCCTTGAGTTCAATTGTCATAAACTGGGTTACAGAGGCTTCCCACTTCTTAACACAGTTCACCAGACGAACTAGAGTGCAACATATTAGCTCCTGAAATCTGCAACACCAATGTTACACAAAAGCAATGACCAGCAAAGCTTTAACGGCAGTAACTTGTGGTTTTGATATGTATGCTTCAAAATAGCCAATAATTAAAACATGAACCAGTAACTCTTTCTAAACAGTGCAGGAGCACATTAGTCAACGGTGCAATGGAAATAACAGCCCTCGGTGCAAAGATGCCTGAAACAAGCTCATGCCTACTCTGCATTAGAGATGTTTACAGCTGAAAGGGTTATTTTTATGTCTGTGCTTCAGAGAAGAGTCACTATCATCTTGACTGCTTGAATTAGCAATTACTATTGGTACACTAAACAAAACAGTGTCACCACCTAATAAAACTAGTGTTTTGTTTCCTATTCAAGAGACATATACTACTTCTCCTACTGACACCGCAGCAAGACGAAGAGGGAGAAACCATCCTTCCCTCCTCCTGTCAAAGGATCAGGCTCTGGCTATGATCAGAAACACACCAAGTGGAGCACTGATCTAACCAGATACATCAAGAGCTATATGCACCTGTAACAAATGGAGATGTACACTATTGTCCTGGGGGGGGGGGGGTGGGGGGGGGGTGGAATCAACACAGAACTTGGAGCAATAAAACCCCCCAATGATTTTTTTGAAAACAAACCCAAAAAACCAGCAATCCCCATGAGCTTGGGGTACAGCCACGTCATGACTGGAGCGTGCTAATAATAGTGCCTGACACAGTAAAAACAGTTATCACATTGCAAAGTCTGAATTATTCCCACAGAACACAACACTTGAAAAATCCTACAGCATTTATTTTTCCAGAGCAGTTTTATAAACATAACCTAGTCATTAGAATATGCAAGTGTACTTTATAAAGTGACCCATGCAATACTTATTACGACTAAATGGCTGTAACACATACATTCTGGCGGGGAAGCATATGCACTTCTGAGACCAGCCCATCTTTGAACCTCTACACTGCAGCTAGTGCTTTGAAGTAAGAAACCATAAATGGAAGTTGTTGCTTTCTTCACTTCACATACAAGATGAAAGGTCCTTACAAAACGCACATAGGATGCCACAACAACAGATCTTACAAGAAAGGCAGTAACAGAGGAGCTATGGTCCTTGCTACACAGAACTTCATATCTATATTAGCAGCACAGTCCAAAGGGACAACCAACACACCATCCTACCTTGTCGATGCAGCTAAACTTGCTGCTTTCCACTATGAAATAAAGCCATTTCTTAAGAGGCAGACGGATACTCTCCTCTGCGCAAGTTTGTTTTAAATAAGCTAGCTCAGGGAACAGCAGCATCTTAGCTACAGACGTGCTGGAACATGCCTCAAAAGTGGGGGTCTCTAGAGGAAGGACTTGAAAAAAAAAGACACATACATTAGAAGAGAGGACATTCTGGTTATAAAGATTATTATGCATGAAGACACTCCTGGTTTGGGGGTAAAATGGTAGAAAGAGTTTGTATCCACTGTCAGCTGCTCAATAAAGATCTTAAGTCATCACAGGTGAAGCAGGATGGTGTTTTGTAGGTGGTGAAATAGCTGGAGGGCAAGTAAACAATTTACACTCAACTTTGTTTTCAGCTTTCTGAGAGACATAATATAACTTTTTTTTTTTTTTAAATTAAATATTTCACAATTCTTTTCACAGGTAGAGAATTAAGAACTCTGGGCTATGGTACAAAGCTACTCTAAATCCAGTGGTATTTAACCAGGAATTATGCAGTAAAGCTTTCCACTTACAAACATTAAAATCAAGTTATTTAAAGACAAAAAAACCCAAAATTAAGAATATATAAACTTACATGTAGCTTCTTATTAAAAAGAACCCAACAAACTCCACCAAAAAACCCAAGAGAAAAATACTAATACTATTCCTGTACCACCGCACAGGAGGTGGTTGTTTCTGTTTTGGTTTGTTTTAAACAAAGCCAAAATCAGAGTAGCATTATTACAGCAAACAGGCTGTGTTACAACGTGTAGAAGGAACCGAAACAACAGTTTACTCAGGTACCAACACCAGTTGCGCAGTACACAAGTTTCTGCATGCTTGGGATCTTCCTCTTCTGAGCAACACCTGAGAAACATACAGAAAAATAATTCCATAACCTTCTGTAATGCTAACAATGCATGCTAAAAGAAGATTCCTCTGTGGCACCTATAGTATTCAAACAAATCTGGAGTATTTGAAGATGTCCCTGCTCATTTCAGGGTGGTTGTAGATAACCTTTAAAGGTCCCTCCCAACCCAAACCACTCTACGAATCTATGATTTTGTTTAATACACAACCAACAGCCTCTTCCTGGCTTTTGTTCCAGGCATACACCTACATACAATTGGACTTTCCTGACCAGGGGACTACAGTAGCCTACAGCTAACTTTTTATTGAGGTTTGACAGAGATGTACAAATTTATTCATTTAAAAACTTGAATTTAATTCAAAAATTTGGTTCTTGAAGTTGCCTGGCGAATATTTCTCTTCCAGGAACAAATACCATAGCCTGGGATCTGACTCTTGCTAATCACTGTACCTCTGCACTGAGGGTCTACAGGCATACAGCTGTCATGGAGTTCATCATGTGAAAGCTGACGTTCATGTCTCCAGCACCGGGGATGAAGCCTAGATATGCCGTTAGTAAACAAGACAAATATTCTCAGAGTTGACTTGGTAGAAAAAGGAAGATCTAGCTCAGGGTGAAGACACTCTTAGCTTAACTGTCTGTACTGGTGAAAATTACACCAGCTTCAGCTTTTGTATACTATGTGGTTGTGTAGTTATAATGAGCTGTGGTCACAAATCACTGTAACAGAGTATGTGCCTGTAAAATGCTGCACAATTTTCTGATGCAACAGACACTTTTTTTTTTTTTTTTAAAGCAGTCTGACAGAGGACAAATACCCTGAAAAAGTATTTTCCATCCTTTATCAGCTTTTAACTATACTACTTCCACCAACAGTCCATTTGGAAGCTGATTTTGGCTAGACAGATAAAGCTGCAGGATGGTGCTGTTTACATTTGCATGTTTTGTTTGGTAGGTTTTGGGGTTATTTTGGTTTTGAGGGGTTTTTTTTGTTGGGTTTTGGGGTTTTTTTGCACATGGACCTGTATTATCTCACTGGCCCCTACAACTAATTCAGAGGGATGCCAAATCACAAAGACAGAAATCTAAGCTGTGGAGGACCCTACATATATATAGCAGTTAAAATAGTGCTTTGGGTTCAAGAAGACTGACACAAGGCCATTAGCCCTGAAGAGTCTCCATTTACCTTTAAAATCACCTTGTTGGCAACAGAATTATTTCGTGATTAGCCATATCAAGGAAAAGGTATAGCAGGATGTTGACGGGGGTTTTGTGCAAGAAACCACCATGCAGAAAGCATCATCCCTACACTGAGCCTTGTTTTGATGCTTGCAGGGCATTTATTTATTTATTTTTTAAAAGGTGATGTGCAGGCACGCACTTTTAGTCGTAAATGTGACATAATGGAACATTTTCCTAACTTGGTCTGAGAGCAGGGAGTGTGTGGAATATCAGTTTCTCTGTTAAAGTGGAAACACGTGCATGTGGCAGATGATGATGATCTTTTCCAAATGTCATCGTACTAGTGTCATACTGTTTAACAGGCAAATAGGTGGCTTCTTCCCTATGTATATCCTATATTCCCCTTCCCACTAAGGAAGTCAGATGTGCAAAACTATCCGGAAGCAAGAGTAGGCTGCTACAGATCACCAAGCTTCCAGCATCTGTATATTTTGTATTTTTATGTCTTATTATTGTTGTAGATAGTTGTATCCACTAGCCCCCCTGGGATAAGGTTTGGCCTATTTTTCAAGAGCAACTTGAAGATTAGGAGGTGGGAACAGATGGTTCTAGTCAAAGCCTTTTAAATCAGTTCCAAAGTGTAAGATTTTCACATACTCCCCATGCTTACCACCCATCAAAAAAAAAAAAAAAAAAAAAAACAACAACAAAAACTTAAAACAAAAAGTGACAGAAAAGGAGAAAAAAAGATGAGGCAGACTGATTTATTCAGTCTGGCTTTTGTACTTAAACTTGATAAGTTTTAATAAGTCATGAAACACCCAATCTACTACACTTGTGCTATTATCATATATTTAGCAGATGACGTGACAAATAGTTGAAATCTTTAGCATTATTAACGTAAGGAAAATAGTTCTGATGGCATTCCAAGTAATTCATCTGTGCCACACAATGCAACTAAGTGTTATAACAATGCAGTTCAACATGCATAAAATGTGGCATCTAATAAAAACAATTTAATAAGCAGTTAACAGAGCACTCTCTTCTGCCATCCTATCTCTTAATAATTTCACCATCTTTTGTATAACAGTTTCCCACACAGTGCTATAAAGAAACAAATGAGGGAAAAGAAAGAACATAAAGGTTAGGAGACAAAATAAACCTGATTAATAGTCAGAAACAACAGCGCAGGTAATATAGCCTCCAGATTTCATTGCCTGTCAAGCAAACAATTTCTCACTTTAAATACAGCATTTGAGAAATAATTACAATATGTTTCTATGTTAAGAGAAACACAATAATTAGAACCCTGCGGCAGAACTACCATTTTACGAAGATCCTTTAAATCACAGTCATTGACAAAAATAACTATTTCCCTATTGCCCACTCATTTTCAATCACAATTTCTAAAGCAAAAGTTTTTAAAACTAGTTCTAAATGTTATGTTACAGAATGGGCAAATACACCACTACATGTACTAATAGCAAGTTCAGTAAAGGAAACAAAGTGTGGACGGGCCACGATAGACTGTCAGGAAAAAAAACCACCTAGATACTTGTTTCCCCCTATTTATAGGTTATGTTTACAAATAATCACATCTGTGCTTAAGTCTTTAAAGTGCATCCACCTGCATTTCTAGCAAACATTTTTAACTATAATTTTATAACATACTGACAAAAATAATACCTTAAATGAGCAGATTTAATTTAGCAAGTATATAGCTTCAGATTTTATGGAAATCCAATTAGGTTGTACAGATTGCTTTATGTAGGCTGAAAGTTAAAGAAAGCAAAAAAATAGCACTAATCCATGAATATCAAGAATCTACAAAACCCACCACCAATGCTGTGCAAACACCACTCCAATTAAAGCCAAGAAAAAACACATTAGAAAGCCTAGTCGAAAGTAAGGTGTCTAACAGTGTATTAGTGGAAGTGAATCAAAGTTATATTTCCAGTCAACTGCTTCATTTCAATTATGTTCCAACATTACAGCACGATACTGCTCTCCAGAAGAGATGTTATAACCACAGCAGAGCCCACTTTGGGTTTAGAAGATGCATGAAGAAGTAGCCTCTGTGCTGGAGGTCTTGCACCATACTCGATACAGCACGTAGAGATTACCACACAAATGAACCGAATGGCGCCTAAGCAAAGGTCTAGTGACAGCCAGGTTTCCACACACCCGCGTGCACTTTGGGATGTTCTTTTCAAACTCATAGGCATAGCGAATGAAAGCCACTTCAAAAAGTTTGAAAATTATTTGTGAAGTTTTTATTCATAACAACATTTAATTACACTATGGAAAAAGTTCCTCTTCAAATATTAAAGACAAAATGTTCATCCTTCCACACCCCACATAAAACCAAAAGTGCCTGCCTACTTAAAAAAAAGTCCAACCATAAATTAAAATTTAAGCTTCATTTAATTAAGGTTCAATTGCTTCCTTGCCGTGAAACGTAATTATGTTTTCAATATATTGTTCTTGTGACCTTTAAATCTTCAAATTATTTACACTCCATGGCATTAGAAAGCCACATGTTTCGCTTTGTTAACAGTGCAGTTTGTGAACATGTTAACATCTGACAGTAAATATGCATATGTAACATGTCATTAAGAAGGATACCCCTCCTATAAAAATGTTAACATTTGCTTACAGAAGCAAAGCCAATTTTAATCTATACTTGCTGACAGAGAGGATAATATATTGCAGACAATTCTGTTTTATCCATGGGTCTCACTATATTAAAATTCCTTTCGCTTCCTCCTCCCCCCTACTCTTTTGTTTCGTTTTAAAGCAAAATATTCTTGGATTAAAAATATTTCAGCTTTATTAAGGAAACCACAGAATCAATGGAAAAATTGCCCTGTGAATGAGGACAGGTTTTCATGCTAGATAGTGTTACATGTATTTTTCAACCATTAAATTGCAACAATATTACTGTTCTTAGATTACTAAATCTACACTGACACTATCATAAATTAGTTCTATTGATCAGTTGCATGTCATTATTGTGAAATTTTGATTTCAACATGACTTGATGCTAATCAGATTTTGAATTATTTAAGTTGAAGCATTGGAGAGAAAGTTCAAGTCATTTGCTTTGATTTATTTAGTATAAATAAAGAATACCCTACACTAATATTTATAAAGGAATTCTAGTTCAGTACCTTAACCACAAATGTAAGGCAATGAATTACAAGTAATAAACTACTTACACAATTTAAACAAGGTTAACAGTACGTGAGTCTCAAAAAACTACACAAAGTTTTGGTCTTCAACCAACTTGTATGGCATTCTTTTAAATCTTAACTAGCATCCAGCTTTTGCAGTCCAACTTTCTAACACTTATTTGTCATCTCTGTACGCTACTTAATAAAAACAACACAGCAACAAATATAGTAACACTATAAAATTCAATTACACACTGGAATTTGCAACATTCAGCAGTGATGCTGCTACATCTAAATGTGACAAGACAAAAAATGCACACCACCTAGAAATACTGAGACCTGAACAAAGTCGAAGTACTAGACACAGAACAGTAACAAAACCCTGCAAGCATGAAATACTCCCAAGCACTCTGGAGAATCCCTTCCAGTGACTTGAGTGGCCTTCAGATCAGACCTCACGACAAGTCAATCAGTCCCATTTTCTTTCATTAAAATTATTGCAACCAGCTTCAGGAAAATCTAGTACGTGAAGAAAATCTGAAAGGTTTTACAGAACTTCTTGTGTAGTAGGTTTGAAAAGAATTCTCATTTATCAGCTATTTACATACCATATTGTTTCAATTAAGATGTACCTTTCAAAATCTGAAGAATTATAGAATATTATACAATTATATACTATTTCAGAAAAAAACTTGCAAGGATTGCTACTATAATGAAAGTTTATACATGGAAGAGATTACAGTATAGAATAGATCAGTATCATAAATAATTAGCATCTCACATTATCCTCTACTCAGTGCAATTTTTTGTCTTTTTTTTTTTAGTGTAATTGGCATTATAGATAATGTGGCTTTAGTAAACTAACTGAATCTTTTACTAGCTCCATAGACTCAGGTGTGCTGAATGTATGCAATGTTTTTAGAAGCATTTTTTTTAGAGCTTTGCAATTAAATTTTACTGCCCAGCTAAATACATAGGTTGCATATGCCTTGTAATTCAAATACATCATTTCTGGAGGATGTTCTTTGCCACAGTGGAGTTTTAGAGACGAATCAAAGGAAAAATATTACACCAACATAAAATTAGAAAAGCTCTACAGAACTCACAGCTTGTTACACAAACACACACAAAGCTTTAAAAAAATTTCAAGTATATTAAGCATATTAAAATCTTTAAAGCAATGCTTCAAACTTCTAGCATCCTTTAATTTGTTTTTACATCCTTGTTTGATGCTGTATTCTTTGTTCTGATGCTATGCCAGTGAAATTGCATCACCATGAAGCAACATTATGCAAGAATGTCTGGCTAAAATTAAAATGCTATTTCTCAGCATCACATAGTTACAGGAAAAATGCATTTCAGGCATTCACAATGCAATTATGCAGGCCAATATATTCAGTAAATACTTAATGAAAAAATAAGGTAAAGGAAAGCTAGTACGGATAGCTGTATAGGAAGATAAACCACCAGACTGCTCCTCTTGTTACTCTAACAATACTTTTGGAGTCCGAATCTATTTGCAAAGATGCTTAATACAGCTCCATTTCAAAAAAAGTCAGAGCGATAAAAACTAATAGAAGTTGAGGAGTTCTTCACGCAATGGCAGACAGCACTGAATTTTTTTTAAAAAGCTTTTACAATCAATTTACTGTTATGTAAAACATACCTAACTTCTCTGCAAAAGAAGTTGCATATTAGGGCACAAACACTGATAAAGATGTTCTCTCTCTCCAGACCCAAGAGTTTCATACAAGCAGGGAATGCTCAGTTGTTCCTAAGTTACAGCTCTTCATTATCTCTGAAGAGAACAGAGAAATTTCCTGACCAACTGTTTTCTGCCTGCTAAAATATAATACAGGAGCATCACAATAAGATTAAACTGCAGCAACACTATTTAAACCAATCTGATTCTTAATTCAGATGGATTATCAATAAATACCAGATGTACACTGTTTACAAAGTAAACAGTCATCTCATTCACAGGAGACACTCAAGTTAAGACGCAATATTCTATACAGATTCCCTCAAGATCATTGCTATAAACAGAAAAATGAACACAACATCAAGTGATCCTAAACATCCCAAAATGACAAATTATATTTTTTCCTAATTGATATATTTTTCAACACGGCTAAATTGAACAACTACGTCTATTCCCAACATCCACAAAATTTATTGACGCTTATGAAGTAGCAAAAAAAATAATCTCATTGCAGTTCTGGAACTCAAAAAATTATGTTTCATCTTTGATTTCTAAAACGTTCAAGGCAAAATAGAAACTTGTGTCCATGGACTACTGTAACAGTGGAATTAATCCCTGCTGATATAAACGTGCTCTGTCACTCCTGATCACACAGCCGTTCTAAATCGTGGGTTCTGTGCGCTTAAATGTGCACGTCTCACTGCAACAGTTCTTTGACAGAAATGTTTTGTGTGCTTTAAGTTATCTCTATGCTGGTTTACGCTCTAAGAAAATAAGCAAACCCATTTTTACCACAGAAAATATTTTATTTCTCTTGTTTTGCAATGCCTGTAAAACATACCAAGTGGCTTTAAAACGCACAGAGCATTTCTTCCACAGCTGAAGGAAGTCGAGAGGATACACATACATTTTTAAAGCTGCATAAACCACAAAGCCAAACTTACACAGAACAAAGAACAAATCTAGCGTTACTCAGCAAGACGACTAGAAACATGCACACACACATACACCCCAGCAGTCCTAATAATCCTAGAGGAAAAAAGAAATACTGCTTTGTTATGCAAATATACCATTTCAAAATTGAGAAAATTAAATGATGTCATTCAAGCTAATATCCTTACCTCAATGGAAAAGAGGCAAGAAACAACAACAACCCTCCCTCCCCACCAACCCCCTCGCAAACATTTATTTCAGTGAGGTTTGGCTTAAATAGGAGTCTGTAGTAGCTAGCCCCAAGAAGAATTACAGAGAGAGTTTTGGAACTGCTTATTTTAAAGAGTTAGCATTTGTTCTGCCAACTTTATTTATCTGAACAATCAATGCAATGCATGTATTATTGCGCATTCATAGATTTTTCATAGATTCCATTTCTAGTGTTTAGAACAGCAACTTAGTAAATGGTTTCTAAAAATATAAAAACCCACCATATTTCTTTCAAGAATTTAATACGTCTCCATGGAAGCATGTTCTGAGGCACAATTAAAATTTTAAAACATGATATAACAAATTAATTTCAGGCTTAGCAAGAGAAAAAATGGATTAAGATAGCTTCATATTATTACTCATCCAACAAATCACATGCATTTCCTTCATTCAATAGCAGTGCTTTACCAGCATTCAAATAGCAGATATTGCATATAATTGTTATATCAACATTTTTCTTAAAATTTTCACTTTCATTTTAAGACATTAAATAAAATGAAAAAACCAAAACACATGCAGACCCACTCATCCAGCTGCATGAACAGTAATTTAACTGTAATGAGAAGCTCCAGAAGTCAGATCTATAATATTAGCACTTTCTATAGCGTATGATGATCAATACTGAAAATCACCTACATTCCCGTAGACCTGCGTTACTCTCTGATCTCAGTAAACTGTAGCAGCTAGCATGAGTTACAATACTTCAAAGTGAATCAGATATGTTTTTCTTTAGATCTGTAAGAAATAAATTATACGGTGGTTTGGTTTTATTACTAGCCTGCTGAAGGGGGTGGATGGATGGCTAAAATATCAAATTTGAGAAAAAAGAATCATCATATGTGAAACAAGTTGTTATCAAAATAGAAACCTGCCAGGTATCACCAAGTTGTTATAACAATTTTTCAGCAAACTGAGTTAAAAGCATTTGTTTACAGAAAGTAAAACCATAATGAGGTCCATCAGAAATGTAAACGGTAAAGCTAATGCTCAGACAGGATGGTTGCACTCAGAGCTGTAACAGAAATAAAATGTTTTGTAACTTTAAGATAACACCCCATATTGACTTTTCCAGCCTTGACACAATTTCTAGACTACTCTAGTCACATTATAATAATAATTTCTCAAATTCTTTTCTAACCTACTATGGTATCTTAAAATCTGAGGGCTTGAGCAATCATTGACATCAAAGCCTTCAATTCCACCTTTTATTTTGGGATTGTCCTATTACAAAATTTTAGATGCAGATGAGCATACAACAAAATATGTTAATGCCTAGGTGACTGCAGCTATTTTGCAGCCATTAATTTTATACTTAATAAATACTAAGTCAAACACTGTACTACTTTTATTAATCAAATACTTCTAGAGACAGATCTGCAGCTTGACTCATTTTAATAGCAAATCTAATTTTGGGGATCAGAGCAGAACAGACTGCAGCTCTTTTTCTAAAAATGCTGACATTTGAGCAAATCTTACCAAAGAATGCTTGCCTGACTGAGGACTGACATTTCCTTTCTCTAACTCGCTTAACTAAAAAATAGGCATTCTGGCCAACTCCTACAGTACCCCAAGGCAGCTGTATATCACTTTCAGTTGCAACTTGTGAATACTTTCTTTTTCTTTCTGCCTCTTTATTTTGACATGCATATTATGTTAGCTGATTTCAATCATGTTGCATGAGTGGATGACATACCTTAAAAGATTAAGTTTTGCCACCTGGGACTATTCCAGAAATTCAGTACTTTATAGCATCTCATACCCTTCTTCATCCTCTACGCGCCCGCATTATCAATAGTAGCTTTCTTTCCTATTTAATGCCTAACGACAAGTTGTTCAAGGCTGCAGCTGATACAAGTCAGCTTGAAGTGTCATTCCCTTCTCATTCCCATTACAGGATGGAGCTGCTCCATTGTGTACAACGCTCTGCTGCCATCTATTTGACACAAGAAATACAACGCTGCAAATGCCGCAACTGGTTTTGCCTTCCCTTTCCCCCAGCTTTCTTTTCCCCTGCAGCAGCTGTTAGAAGAAAACTATCAGGGAAGTTTTTGATCACTCCTCCCCACTCACGCCCAGATGCAGAAATCACTTCAGCAATTACTTTTGCACTTAAAAATAGCTATAATTACAGCAGAGATTGGGTTATTGAAAATAAAAATAGAATTATATAATAAATGACTCTTCTGTAAAAAGGGAATCCAATTTAACAGCCTTCTTCCATTTATAACTTCAAACAAGAGGCCAGATCTAAAGTTTGCTTTAAAGCAATTTTTCTAAAATTTGTATTTAATTACGTAGCAACAGAGCTAACTGAGGGCTGGGTTTCAACAGCTATCCACACCTAACTGGGGCCATGGCGCTGAATGAGCAGGGATTCGGCAGCCATCCCCCTTCACTACACCAGATCTAAAATTCAGAAGTCAGTTAGGAAGTCATATTACGGACCCTCAAAGCAGAAACCACACACAAAGCATGAGACGAAGGAGGTGGTACTTTATCCGTCATCAGGGTCACAAAGATAAACACCACTTCATTCATCACAGTGTTCAGCGTGCTTTGTATGCAACTGCACAACACAGGAACAGCGGCTAAAAAAAAGTCCCTAACTTGCATTTGTAAAACATCATGCAAGAGACACGCACTGAAGCTGCAAAAAAACTCCAAAGAAACCTATAATCTTCAGCTACAGATCCATGACAGCGTACATTCTGTTCTTTAATTACCAAGCCATATGGAAAAGTCCTGTTTCAGGGCTCAGTCTGGTCCTTTTCACATCCCTGATTAAGTACTCAAATACTTTTTTTTTTTTTTTTACATGCTTGCTTTCCCAATACACTTAAGTAACATATTGGTAGTAATGTGCTTCAGCATCTACCCTGGAAACGATCCATAAGAAAAAACAACAAAATGAAAGATAAAAAAAAGCAAAAACGCAGCAAGTTATTCACACAAACTATAAATAAGGTCACTGTGATCCAAAAAGCATATGAACTCTTGTATATTTTTCTATAGAGGGGGATAAAATACCCTACCTCAGAGCAAGGATAGGAAGAGAAGCAGGGGATTTGTTTAGGGAGGGAGGGGACAGGTAAGGAGAATGAGAGAGATGGAATAGGAAGGGCACAGAGGCAATACCAGCCTGCAGCAGAAGTCACAAGAGGTCTTCTGTGGTATTAAAACATACCCATAAACATAATACCTTCATTTTCTCATTGGCATTGACATAAATAGTGCTTGGTTTGTTAATGCTTGTATTTGCTAATACATACTAGTACCACTGAGTGCGTTATTCCATTGTTCTTTTCATGTATTCATAACATTTGCAGCCATAGTACACACATTTAACCATTAATCTGTTTAATAAAATTAATAGTTGCACTAAGTACCTTAGTAACACTTGGTTTTAAATCTATTTCGTCTGACAAGACAAGCTGCAATTACAAAGATTGTGAAAAGTTGCCATATATATTTAGTAGACCAAGTGAAGAGACATACAAAATTCCAGTTGCTAGTTATTACTAGAATTACCTTTCTTTCTAGGCCACACACAAAATCTGTTTGAACAGATACTACAAGTATTATATTAAAAAAGTTGCCCAGAAGAATTCAAGTATAAAACTACTGAAAACCTGATTGCTTGAAAGGAATTTGATTACTTAAAGAGTTTAAGCTACACACAGCAGAACACCACATATAAGCATTTCAAAGAAACACTTGAGAGGCTTATTCTGCCCTCTGGTGCGCTCCATCCCACAAGGACACACAGCATCCCGCAAAAAACCCAGGAAAGCATTTGAGCAACTCCTACAGCTAAAGGGTGTGCTCGGCTACATTAAGACTGTTCAGCACCTTACAGGATTATACCCTGGATGATACCAGCACGAGCAAAAGCAGTAAAGCATTCTGCAGGACAGAAGGTAGCCCAGCTAATTTTTATTCCATTGTATTTATGGCAGAGACCCTAATTGCCCTGCCTAAGGACCAAGACCCCACCATGTAAAGCACTGGGCAAATACCGAACTGGCTGGTTTACAGAGCAATTTTCTAGCGAGGTTGTGTTCGTGAGGCTGGTGTAACGAGCTGCCACCACCAGTAAACAGATGACAGGAGATGGATATGTACCCAAGCACACCACAGAACATGGTACCACAGGCCTGTGCAGGGATCCTACGCTAATCAGAGGTACCCCAGGGCAGTAGGTTCTATACTTATAGTCCTATCATAGCACAAATCAGGTTTGGAAACTCACTTTTTGGCTAATAAAATGAACGGCCATACGTGCTAAATTAGAAGTAATTTGATATCATCTTGAGACAATAAAATATTCTATAAAGCATAACTATAAAATTCTCTAACTCCATAAAATTAAGGTCTGTTAGGCTTATTTTTGCATATGAAAGAGTCTTACCACATGTCTACAACAGTGCTGCTAACATTCTTTACGATTAACTAGACTAGATATTGTTACACTGAACAGCCAAACTGCTTGTTTTATGCAACACATAAAAAAATCCATTCATTTTCTCAGAAGCTGTGAGCTTCTGCAACATTCATAAGTTTAAAACCTATGCAATAATATAACAGCACAACAACATATACTGAATGATAAGAACCACGAGGTACAGTACATAAAAAATTTATTATGCAAGCTGTAACACACAATTCTAAGCCTTGTTACTAATGCAACAGCAGAAAAGCTTTACAATTAATTCCTTGAATTATTTACCCTGCAGTTTCATATAGGCAAGATTGTATCAAATTAAAAAAAAACAGCTTCCGCCATGAGGAAGCATTGCAGGATTGGAACCAAACTGGGTAAGTACACGGTTTGCAAATAAGCACTTAAGTAGCATTGTTAAGATTACTGATTGGTATTTATGTGTGATTAAAAAGATCCACCCTACAAACTAGAGGGGAACACTCCTGTTTAACACATGGACTACAATACCAAAACACATCTCCAGCACAGAAGAACTATTTTCATAACTAATCTACCAGACAGGCAATGGCAGCAATCACTATAAGCTACTTTACTTCAGTGTTGCTGAGATGGTTAAAGCTAAGCCAAACCAAATCAAAGGGTTTTCAGATAAGGAACCTAATAGAGACCTCTTCTGTAAGGAAGGCACGTTCCCCAACCTGGCTATTGAATCACACAGGGACAGGCCCTGGAAGGGTCCCAGAATTCAACAATCAGGAGACTTCAGTTCTCAGTCCTGACTTAGTTCTGGGCTAAGTTATCTAAGCTTGTGCCTTGACTTTCCTCACAGCTAAGTACTTACTGGATACATGCAGTGGAAGTACCTTCTTCATATGAGACCGCCTCAGAGTAACACCATCCTATGCTACACAGACCTTCTCATAGATGATTTAACAGCTCATAACGGGGAAAATGTTATGAACATCCAGTTCTTACAGTCAAGGAAGAACTGGTCAGGGCAGCCATAGCAACAGCGATCATGAGATGGTAGAGTTCAGGATCCTGAGAGAAGTGAGCAAGACAAAAAAGCAGAATCACAACCCTGGACTTCAAGAGAGCAGACTTTGCCTGTTCAGGGTCCTGTTTGGTAGAGTGCCATGGGATACAGCCCTGGAGAAAAGACATGTCTACAAGAGCTGGCTGATATTCAGAGTTCTCCTCCTGCAAGCTTAAGAATGGCCCATCCTGACAAGTATGAAATGAAGCAAAGGTGGCGGGAGGCCTGCATGATGAATAAGCTGCTCCTGACCCAAGCATAAAAAGGAAATGGTAAGAGTTGGAAGTATGGACAGGCAACCCAGGAGGAATACAAAGAAACCATTCAAGTAGGCAGGTATAGAGGTAGGAAACCCAAATCCATCCGGATTTGAATGTGGTGAGGGACATGAAGGGCAGCAAGAAGAGCTTCTACAGGTCTATCAGCAGCAAAAAGACAATGAGTGAAAATGTGGGCCTGCTGCTGAACAGGGCAGGCAACCTGGTGACAAAGGACACCGAGAAGGCTGAGGTATCCCACACCCTCTTCACTAGTAAGGCTGACGTTAAGAAATCATAGGTCCCTGAGACCCATGAGAAAGTTTGGAGCAGTGAAAACTTACCCATGGTAAGATGCTACCCGTGGTAGCAGATGATCAGGGGAACATTTGTACAAACTGGACACACACCATGAGACCTGGTGGGATGCATCCACAAGTGCTGAAGGAATTGGCTGATGCCATTGCAAAGCCACTCTGGAAAGGTCATGGCAACTAGGGAAGATTCCTGACATCTAGGAGAAAGGAGATGTTACTGCTATCTTCAAGCAGGAGAATGCAGAGAACTACAGGGTGATCAGCTACACCTTGATCCCTGGGAATGTGATGGGACAACTAATCTGGGAAATCATTTCCAAATGTACGAAGGACAAAAAGGTGATTGGGAGAAGTCAGACATAGATTTACGAAGGTGAAAACATGCGTGACCAACCTGATAGACTTCTACGATGAGATGACTGGGTTGGTGAGTGAAGGAAGAGTAGGCTAGATAAGTGGACGGTGAGGTGGATTGAAAACTGGCTGAACTGCTGGGTTTAGCGTTGTGATCAGTGACACAAAGTCCAGCTGGGGTCCAGTCACTAATTGTGCCCCCTAAGGGAACGCAATGACCTTGACAATGGGACAGAGCGCATTCTCAGCAAGTCTGCAGGTGACAGCAAATTGGGAGGAGTGGTTGATAATGCCAGATGGGTATACTGTCCTTCAGAGGGACCTCGACAGGCTGGAGAAATGGGCAGAAGGGATTTTCACAAAGTTCAACAAATGGAAGTGCAAAGTCCTGCAACTCCAAAGGAGTGACCCCGTGTACCAGTACATACTGGGAGTGACCAGCTGAGAAGAAGCTTGGCAGAAAAGGGCCTGGGGGTCCTGCTGGACACCAAGTTGACCATAAGCCAGCAAAGAAGGCCAACAGCATCTTCAGCTGCATTAGGATAAGTGTCACCAGAAGGTCAAGGGAAGTGATCTTTTGTCTCTACAGTACTAAGTGGTAAGACCACTGTGACTTCTGGGCTCCCAGTACAGATATAATGGACCTGCAAAGGGCCACAAAGGGCTGAAGGATTGGAACATCTGTCATAGGAGGAGAGGCTGACAGCTGGATTTGTTTAGCCTGAAGAAGGCTCAGAGGTGGATCTGACTGATGTGTATAAAAATCCCTGATGGGTGGTGGTAAAGATGACCGAGACAGACTCGTCTCAGCGGTCGGTATCCAGTGACGGGAGGTAAGGCAATGGGCACCAACTGGAATACAAGAAATGCCACCCAATAATACAAAAAGGGTTGCGGTGGTGAGTGTTGGTTTTTTACTGTGAGGGTGATGGAACTATACAGGTGAGGGAACAGGTTGCTCAAGGAGTTTTTGGAGTCTCCATCCTACTTAAAACTTGACTGGACAAGGTCCTTTGCAGCCTGCTCTTGCTGACTCTGCTTTGAGTAAGGGGGTTGGACTAGACAGTCTCCAGAGGTCCCTTCCAACCTTCAACCATTCTGTGATTCTGTAAAATTGTACAATGTAAACTTTTGCTTGTATACTTCAAGTTTCCTCTCCCAGCAGCAATCCCATTTTCCCACCACCCAGCATGCAAGCTATAACTTCAGGATGCAGACACACAGGTGGGCACAGGTTTTTACATAAGTTAGAATTTTCCTCCCTGGGCTCTGAAGACCTTGTGGCTATTTTTTTTTTTTTTTTTTTTCATCTTCTCACCCTCCATGCAGCATGAAAACAGACATAGTCACATTGACAGACATGGGATTGAAATTGGTTAGTAGTTCATAACATGTTTGGTTCACAGCAATTAGGGATCAGTGTTTGATGTAGATAAAAACACCCCCAAATTATCAGAAATTAAATTCTTTAATTCTGCCAGCACGGGGAAAGAGGAAACTAAAGGCCTCCCAAGACTGAGTGCCTTCTCTTTGGACAGCACAAAAACATAGAAGGAAAAATGGAGGAGCTAGAGATAAAGCTGCATTCAATATACAAGTTGAAAGAGAACCTTATTCAAGTGAGGGGTTATATGCCAAAAAGCCCCTTGATTTTTACATTTCACCTTTCAGCTAACAGTGGTAGGGTTTGCTTCTTAAAATTAATTCCTGTGTGACTCCAAGTTTCCATATATCTGCAAGGACTTAAAACTAAATAGAACCTTAATATCCCCTAAACTAAAGAACAAAAAAACCCATAAGCATCTTGCAAGGTAAAAAACCACCTGAGCATTTACTGGCTTTTTTAAACGTAGTTACACACAAGTAAGTTTTTACTCTTCAATAATATGCCCATGTTGCATATGTAAGGAACAGCTGTCACTGAAAAGTCAACCCATTACTTTCGTATCTCATACAACACATTTGCTATAAAATTTCTGGCAACAAATGCCTACAGCAGGTAGGCAAAATAACCTTCTACTACCCAAGACAATTTAAAGAAGTAAACTGAACAATTGGGGCTATCTGCACTACAGCTAAATTGGACTACGCTGTTTAATATGTGACTACAAGGATAGCAACAGCCATAAAACCAGAGCCATTTCTTCAGTCCTATGTTTAACTGCTCAGTGCAACAAGTTTCAAGTGCTGAAAGCAAAGTTCTCTTGCTTTTTTGCCTTTTTGCTTCAGAAATTTGTAGAAAAATATTTGCCAGCTTCATCAGTTTAATACAATTCAAAACAAAAAAAATCTTACAGCACAGTCAAATACTGATGAGGTCACTTGTCCTTCAGAAAAAAAGTTGCATACACATAGATATGAATTTGCATCAACTTAAACACTGTGCAAGAAGAGATACTTATCTCATTTTAGCCAGCCTAGCATTTGGAGAATTGATTTTCAAGACATTCAACAGAGGGATATGAGTACAGAATTATGGATATAACAGAATTTAGATTAAGCCATCTGCATCTTACCTATACACAATAATAGATTATTAGTTAGAATCAACATACTGTGAACGATCACTCCCATGAAACCTAATTAAATGAAAACAAATCACAGTCAGCACACCGGCTTCCCAAAGCACCGACGGCCAAAGCAGCAGGACATATAAAGACTGGATAGAGAAAACGAAGCTAAACTGTTTACTTAGTAACTATGAAGTGAATGTGCTACTGTTTTCTGAACATCCAAAGGAGAAGCTACAGTGCTGAGAGCTAATCCCCATTTCTCACCAAAACAGACAGGAATGCACACTGGTTAATTTGTTCCTACTGATGATATCATTCTGTTAAGTTTACTGTTTTTAATAAGGAGCAAGTTTCAGTCTTCTCTCACTTTCTCCCATGTACAAGATCAGATCAGCCTCTCAGTGACCTACTTTATGAGTCATAGTCCTCACTATTTATGATTCAGAAAAACGTCTTCTCTGACAGTATTTCCCAGACTACTGTGGGTTCATTCCAAGAACCAATTTCATCTTCATTGGTTTCCTACAGGAAACCAGACCAACTTCCTATTATTTTATTTTCCTTCATTTCAGCATGGCTCGCATAGACTAACTGGAAGTGAGAGTGATAGAAAACTTCATTCTGCATAAACACAAGCCAACACAAACACCACCAAAAAATACTGAAGACGTCACTGGTTCAAAGTCACCAGAACGTGAAGCAAGCTAAGATTAGAAGTTCTCTTCCCTCCTTCCCCAAACATGATGTACACAGGCAAAACCAGTAAGATTACATAGCCAAAGTTTAATGGTAAGAGCTGTTCAGGTCTCTGGTGAAGACATTCACCCCTTTCCTTGCGACGCAGCACTACTTGCCAGGGTCAAGTTACTCATCTTCAACAAGTCCTTTTTGTTTCAGTTTCTGTAATTTGATTTTTCCAACCAAAAACCCCAGAAATGTTATAATAGTGCAAGTAGTAGCAAAGCTGTTTTCTCTATTTGTAGGTCAATCTTTCAAAGAATACCACCTGCATGAAAACTGGTATAGGCGAAGCCTTTCTAGAAGTGACGCACTCAGATACACATATTGATTTTAATGCAAACAGAATAATGTGGTTCTAAGCGCCGTTTGGCCTAACAGTGCTGCATCACTTCGCTAGGACTGATCAGCAGCAAACTCTACAGCAGAAGTTGTTTCTTGTGGTAGAAAAATCAGATTTTTAAACCTGTGGATTTTGTTGATAATGACAACTTAACCTCACTTAATCTGACATCTTCATACATATTCAGTAGCAAGACTCATGCAGTAATTCAGCACCACGGCACAACTATCTTGACTGAAGGCAGCGTTTACCTGTCAAAGTCAGCAGTTGTTAGAACAGCTAGAAATGCTGCAGCCTAAATGAATCAAAGCAGTATACCACCACCAACGCACAGTCACAATTCTCAGTGCTAGAAGCTACTCACCTTGACATGGCTCTGAGCTCCCAGGTTGTATATCTCAGTGGGTTTGACTTCATTAATGATCTTCACCAGGCAGGTGCTGTCCGTGAGATCACCATAGTGCAGCTTCATGTCTTCAGAGTTTAAGAACACAGAGTTAATACACTTTAGCCCCAGAACAATATGGCATTCTTGGTCCAAATCCTATTCCAGGTTTAAAATCCAAGTAAACATTTATTGGAAAAAGTTAAGAGATCACCGACTGAACAAGGGTTTGCTTCAGTTTTTTCCCTGCTTTAAGCACAAAATATAATTCCCTGCAGGAGTAATGAACACCGTTTCAGATTCTCTTTTCAATAATCTGATTTACCTAGCAACATTTATAGCATTTGTTTAATAGTTTACACTTCATTAACCCAGGTTGTATAAACTAGATCAATGTCATACACAGAATTTCAGCCACAAAAAAAGCACATTATTTTAGTTTAGGCTTCCAGTCTTTCACTCACAAATGTTTTTAATAACTTAAGCATACATAAATAGCATTCTCCTCCTTCCCAAAACGTTGCACATGTTTAAGTTCCTCATTGCAAATATAATTTCACAACACAACAAAAATGTCTAAGGTACCTGTACAAGATGAACATTTAGGTAACATTACAGTACAACCCACTGCATTTATTACTATTATTTTTCCATTTAAAAAAATATAGATACACTCTGGAATTTCAGAGAACATTGTAACTATCAATAAAACATGCGTCATGATATTACACGCCAAAGTCTCAAATGTGGTTAGATATGTCAGTCACACAGCTGTTGTTACCCTTTCCTGACTGAGTTACTTTCTAATTTGTGTGTGAAAAAGTGGGTAAGAGCATGAGACCAACTCCTGTCAAAATTAAAAGTGCAGGCTGCAATGTCTTATCAACCTGTCCTTGGTTTCAGACCCTGACCTGTCAAGAAATTATTCCAAAGGTGAACTTCATTCTGATGAAACAGGTCTCATTTTTCTCTTACTTTAAAAAGATAAAACCACCACACTGCTATTCACGTATCTATTCAACAAAAAGAAAAATCTTGTTATAACTATTGATAAATTGGCTGTTTACATTTACTTGTCATATTTATACAGATTTTCATTTGATGTTTTTGACCTTAATAAATTTCTGTTTATATTGCCCTATCTTCAGGAAAAAGAAGAAATTCTTATTTCACTACAGTTTAACAGTCTTCCTATTTGATAACAGCCAGCCACCACTTTTTGGGGGCTATATCATCTACGGATATAATTGTGATTTTTTTTTTTTTCCTTTTTTTTTTAATCCTGAAACCAAGAAATACAAAGTTTATTACAAGAGACTACCATATGAATCCGCAGTACATTTTTTTAAAAGCTGTAGAAATATGTGAATTTTGGTTTTATTTAAGCTGGTTTGGGGAGGTTATGGTTTGTTTGTTTAACAGTTTAAGGTAGCAAAGAAGTAATCAAATTATGCAGTTCTCAGGTGTTCAGCTTTGCACATTCCTATTTAACAGGTACTTGAGGCTTTTCAGGTTGATGAAGTGAAACCGCCCAGCAGATCACAGTATATTCTTGAAATCTGCTTTTACATCCACATTGCTTGAGAAGGACGGTTCTGAAGAGACTTCAAGACCCAGTTGAAGCTACAGCTAAGAGGTAAGGGAACGGTAATGCAACTTTTTTTGGTTCAAGGAAGAGATAGCTGTCATTAAATATGAGGGCTGGCAAGCAGGTTGTGACCCTTCTTCTGCACAGACATCAATTATTCGTGGTGTGGGCTGCCTTCATTCCTGCCACCAGTTCTATATAGGCTGTGCTGGACCACCACCACATTTCCACTTGGACGGAATGCAACTGTTCTGCTTCCCTAATGAAATTCAATACATGAAACCAGTTCTGCCTGTGGGCCAGAGCATGCACAAGATCCCAAATGGTTATAGGATAGAACTATCTGGATATCAGTGTTCACCTGCAATCCTCACAACAGTCGGTGCCCAGACCACCTGAACAACTGCGACATTTTTCTTGCAACACTGAATAGAGACCAAGAGCAAGCACCACCTAACCAATTTCTCTGATGGCAATTACCACGTTTTTCAGGACGACTCTGTGGACTGATGGGAGCAGGGAAGAACCCAAATGCACTAAAGGAAAGCTTCCCCTAGGCACCAGGCAGCCCTCTTCTTCCTCTGCTTACCTTGGCTGGAAGTTAAATAAAATCTCCCTGCCAGGTGAACCAGCTTTTCGGAGAGGATGGAGCAGAGGACACTCTTACAAGAGGAGGCCCAGGGAGCAGCAGCAGCTCTGTAGGAGCCTGAGGGTGTGAAAGAACAACCGGTTCCTTCCCAGCCTAAGCAGCAGCTCCGCAGGAGAGAGGTGCCACAGCCAGGCTCCCTCTTCCTACACCAAAGACATCCAGTTCTGCCACCATCCCCAGGCCGGAGAGCAGTCTCAGAGCTTCCCAGGGGAAGGTGGGCTGCCAGCTGGGCTGAGCCAAGCACCAGAGATACCCTCCCACCACTACCTTAGATTTAAAGCTCTCGAAGGGGAATGCCCATTTTGGTCTACCATCAAGTCTTCAAAGCCTCTTGTCCAAATGTTTGGGTTTTTTTGTTATTTGGGGGTTTTGTTTGTTTGGTTTTTGAAGGGGAGCAGAGCATGAGGCTTTGTTCATTTTCTGACCCATGAAAAAGAGGTCTTTCAGGATTAATAGGCTAAGTGGAAAGAGTTACTAGCAATGAGGTTTATTTGGTGCAAAGATTTATAAACACAGATCAAGTGCCAAAACCTGTGGGGTTTGGTAGTATTATCCAATCTAAAAATCTCCTTAGCAAGCAACAGCTGGAGGGCTCACTTCAGGAAACACCTTGTTTTCCTTCTTGTTCTCCCTAATTTTTTTTGTATAAAGAGGTTCACTGTCTATGAAGATCATCATCTTGCAACATGTAATCAATTACTCATGGGAAGAACACATTGGGCAAAGACAAAATTAGGGTTTGCTCACATCAACAACTATTGCTTCTTTGCTTCCTCCAGTACTGCCTGGAAACCCATTGTTTCCAAACAGTTTCCATGGAGCAGCCTTTCCTGAGATTCCAAGTCCAATTCCTCCTCCTCCTCCCATTCATATGGCTGCATTCCTCAGTTAAAGGAAAATAAGATAAGTGGGGAAAAACACTTAAGGTCTGCTTTCTTTTTCCTTTCTTCCATCCCTTTCCTTAAATGCGCATATACATATTTATCACAATCTACATTGTCTTCTCAAAATCATTTTTCATATTCACAAGGTGGTCCTCACAATGCACAGGTTACCATTTGATTTTTTTTTTTGCTTGATTTTACCTTGTGAGCCATGAATGTAAGTCATAGGAAAGAGTTCTTACATTGTCCTTGACGGAAGCACAGGTTTCAGTATTCTTCATGAAGATATTTTATTCAATTTTATCCTTCTTTGTCAGATATTTTAAGGAGCAATGTACAGTAAATAGCAACTATTCACAGCAAATGCCACTGAAGTCATGTCAGAAATTAAATATTTTTTAAAAATTACAAGCAAAGATCAAGTGAAATCTAAAAGTTGCATTATATATTACAATTTGATAAAAACAGGCTCTGTTTAACCATGGTGGGAAGCAGACTTCAAAAGACATGAGATTTATTTACAGCATGGAGATATTTAGTGTTAACAATACCTTAAATTGGACTATTTAGGACAGTATCAGTCTGCACAACTCTACAAAATATGCACAGCATAGAGAACTATATGCTTGTTAAAATGCTCAATCCCTTTGCTGAACTGGAGCCATCCATCATTTGAGCTTCTCATTAAGTGACTAGTTAACCTTCTTTAAGGTAAAATACTCAAACAGTTTTTGCAAAGTGTACACTAACGGTGATAATTTCAGCTTTCCAAATTATCAACGGTAACAGAGAATACAGAAAATTGTCAGCGAATTTCCAAGAGCAATGCCTTTCCTTCAGGAAAAACAGGTAATCGTTTCCTTGGGTGTAGAAATTCAGAAGGTCCAAAGATTCATTCTTCCTGTCATCAGTAAGAATTGATCATGTCTTATTCATGCTGTCATACAGGCTGTCCCCAAACCTTCACCTCCATCAGGCACTAAGAAGCTCATGAGGAAACAGAAGTGGAGTGCTTAAGAAAACTGCCTCTAAAAAACCCATTTTACTATTCTGATATCTCAGCGTTTTCAACCTCTCGTAGCTTTTTGCAGGCCCAGCCATTTCCTAATTGCTGCTGCCTAGCTATGTGTGAACTGTGTCAGCATTTCTACACAGCAGAAATTGCCTTCCTGGCCCCTCTTGGTAACTCACACACACAAGAATATCTATACTTTATGTCACATTTTTATCAGAGAAAAATTGTCACTTTTCTTTCTGAGATAGAGCAGCTAGCTAACACAGAGAAAAGAGAAGCTTAGATATCAATGATTTTTGTTTGGTTTTTTTTTTTTTTTTTGCTTTAAATAACCAACCTTATGTCAAGCACAGCTTAAAAAATAATTACTTGTTAATAACATTTAGGCAGAGGAAACTGGGATTCCCTTGCTACTCCCGGGGACCTTTCTCCACCAAACACACACCACAGACTAAAAACCAAACTTAAATATAAAAACAAAGTCTTACTTCCTTCAATGTGAGCCTGTGGGTTCTTATAGAGATGTTCAATCCGGCCTGTGTTAAAAGAACTAGACCGACGAACGATGCCATGCACCTGGGGATTGAACAATGAAAAATACAAAGGAAAGTGGTAAACATTAAGAGAAAATGTTCATCATCATCATCATCACTCTTTTCATATACGGGAGCCTAAGCCTTACATCAGGTAATCAGAGTTTGTCTCTATTCCTAAAGGCAGACAGTTATCCAAATTGTAACAAAACACTTGGAGATGAGCTCTGACGCTGTCATTTATTTTAGTACCCTTGAGTGGTTTCACCTTCTCCCTTGTTGACACCACTAGCAACCCAAGCATCACACACAGTACAGAAAACACACTGAATTGCCCTAGAGCACCATCTCTTGAGTGCGACTTGCCAACGTTACTGGAGCTGGAGAAGCAATATGTGAATTCCCAGATAACCACTTCTCCCAGGTTGCAGAGAAGTCCTTCTGGAGCCAGAGATGATGGGCATGGGAAAAGCAGCAGCAGCAAATGGGGCTAGAGAAAGGAGAAAGGGGGCAGAGAAGAAAGAAGAGAAGAAAAAGACAAGGGGAAGGAAAGGGCAGCAGCTGCAAGGCCCAAATATATTTTAGAAAACAGCTGTTATTCACTTCCCAGGGTGTTGGAATAAGAGCCAGAACAGTCAGTGCTGTTTTGTGGACCTCATGAGTCAGTGTTCTCCGGTGGGTTACGAGACACATAGGCAAGCCTAAGGCTGAAACGCAGGTTGGGAATTTCCTTTAACCAACCACGATAAATAAGTCAGTGAAAAAAAACCCCATTGGTTCTGACTAACATTAAAGAAAAGCCTGTTTGTCTCTAATACATTAGAGAAATTGTTCAACCACTGATCCCATTTCCTCCTTATGCAAGATATCTCCATACCTGCTGCCAAAATTCATGTTAGCTTAGGTTACCAGCTGCAGAAGTTGTGCTTGCACAAGTGAAATCAAGCTTCGGCATCTGACTGTCCTCCATGTCTCCCTGACCTGTATTTCTGAAAATGATCCCTTTTTGATGCATCCTACACTTGGTTGGGCTGGGCCATCACTTTACTCTCTCATTTCACATTAACTTGTACCTGCGAGAATATACCAGCAGGAGCAGGCAGTGTTTGGGGTTTTGGTTTTGTTTTATTCGGGGATTTTTGTTTTACACATAATACAAGCTATGGTTATTGACACAGAAAACACTTTTTATTCCATCTTAAGTCTGAAACTTAATTGAGTAAAAAGGTATACACAACCGCAGAATGAGACCAGTTTGCTGCTTTAACAGTAACATTTTGTTGGCAAGATCTCTAATAAGAGCTGAACAGCTTCATCTTTACAACTTGCAAGTCAAATCTATGATGCCAATTTCCTTGCATAAAATCTTGTGTGCCGAGACACACAAAAAGCGCACAACGTACCTTGTTCTACAATTCAAATGCTAACTTTCCAGAACTGAGAAAAATATTTGCATTTTGAGGACCAATGGGGAGCTGAGAAACATGGCCCCCCCCAAAATTTCCAGCACGTAATGAATTTATGAAGATAGATTTTCAAAGTTACGCAGTTAAAAGCCCTATCAAAACAATTATTTATAGAATGTGTGGGTAATTTATAGGGACATAATGTTTACAGAGTAACACTTTCAAAAAGCAACACTTGCATAATAACTTCATTTTCACAAAAGATGCTGGAAATATTTTGAGTACTCAGTGAACATCTGTTTTGCAAGGTAAAAAACAGACTTCACAATTTTAAAGCATCAAATTCTTCTAAAGGACGCTAACTGAAACACTCTACAACTCTTCCAGCAAAATTAAATATTTTGGCTTAAAGTCCTGACGAGAGACTGCTTGAGCTCTCAATTATGTATCTCTGAATTAAGTCATGCTGAAATTCAAGTTCACGCAAATGACTGACCAATAAGTCAAATCTTGCCAGCTCAAAGCCTGATGAAAGATTGTGCTTGCAAGAGCTTTGTGTCAGCTGAATGACTGCGATACCAACATTTGACCAATGAGATGTGCTAAATGCAATCACCCCAGGACTTCAAAAAGTTTCAGCAAACACACAAATCCAGAAAGCCTGTTGCATCCAGCGATAACAAGAAAACATACAAACCCAGCTTTTTTTTTTTTTTCCTTTTCTCTTTTCTCCCACTCCTTTTTCTGGTATGCACATACAAGAGAAAGAAAACCTGCCAAATGCTTAATCCATGACAGCAATATTACTGTAAAAAAACCTGATGAAAGGTACCTTTGTCTGCATGGGACAGGTGAAATGAGAACTTTGTGACAAGCCAAAATGTGTGCAAACTGGTTAATCTACTTAAGAATGTAAGATCAGTGGATTTTTCTCAATAGGGCTTGACCTTTAAATAGATTCAAATTTAAAAAAAAGGTCAAACAAGCCATCTTAGTCGGGGAGGCAATCAGTTATCACATGTACTCTTGTGTTCAGTTATTCAGGAACAGAGGTCTAACTGGGAACACAGAAAAGAATTCCAACAAATTGATGGAGAGTTGAGGAACAGAAGAAAAACCCTCTACCCAATTATTGTAACCTTTCTATTGTGTAAGGGTTATATTTCATTTTAGCTGCAGTTCACAGTTCCCAATTTCATTGTGGACTAGGAAAGAGCATGTGCTTTTGCCTTTAAAGTGGCAGAAGCAACCACAATGATTATGTCTCTTCCCCAAATGGATTGGAGAAATAGTAAAAATAATTGATTTACAACACTGAAAAACCAACACCAATAAGCAGATCAGTCAACAAAGCAGGAGAAAGAATGGAGTAAGCAAAGCAAGATTAACCCCATGCAAAAGCATGGAAAGCACAGACTGCCTGGCTGAGAAGAGACTTCTCACTAAGCTATGAAGCAGTATGACAACAGAACTAATAAAATCCAATATTAGAATGAGCATTAGCTTTTACTAAAAACCCAGAAAATACTACATTGTGGGGATATTAATCCGACCACCCATTTCCTTCTATTATCATACTTTTTGGAAGTATCTGTCATGACTGAGAAGGCAAACATTCTCACATATATGCCCACAACAGTTCAAAGCCATCAAATCATATCATAATAACGTGATTGTTGGTTTGCTGGGCCACAAAAGAGACGATTTTGTCAGGGAAAATTTTGCAGCAAGAAGTAAGGAATCAGACTCCCTTTATTTTAAGGAAAAGGTAAATTAAAATTATGTGCTAAGCAAGACTATAATTAATCCAAGAGAAGGAGTGGAAAATAACACTAACAGTGTATTTTGGGGGTTGGGATGATTTTTTTTTTCTTTTTCTTTTTAAACAGAGAAAGCAAAATGCAAGAGTTTCATTGCTGAAGTATAACTGCCAAAATAAAAGGGCCTCTAGTGTGGAGAGAGAGGGAGAAAGAGAACAAACAAGAGATTCTTATTCCTTTATGTGGTACATTGCATCATAAATTATTCCCTAATTCCTTACAGTTTTGGCTCACACAGGTTGCTGCTTATCTGAGTTGGCGGGAAACATGCAAAGCAGCTATACCCTGAGGAGAAGAGGGAATCCACCAGTGGACATTAGATGATAAATAGTACAATAAGCTGGCATGATTACAGGCCATGTTGCACATTCCTCTCCAGAGTTTTGATTTGTTATCTAGGGCTGGAGTGGAAAACATACACAGAGAAGGACAGAAGCAGAGGAAGCTGGAGCTGCAGCATCCAAACGACTCCATCAACCCGCAGCCGGTCACCGAGTCACTCACCTCGTAGCCTTTTTCCAGCAGGAACTCAGCCAAGTACGATCCATCCTGGGAAGAATAAGATATAGGAAAATGTTAGAAACAGTGAATGGGCCTGGGATATTTGCACTGCTTAAGGTCTCAAAAAAAGGGAAGAAAAAAAATATTTGCACTGAGTTGACCGGGTAACAAGCCTATAGTTTGATTTCTCCAGATTTATACACTGACCCAAAAATACTAGAGATGCTTTTTGGTTAATTTTAGATTAAGAGGCAGTATATTTTAAGATAAGTTGCTTATAAATGCTGGTTGAGAACTCCCGTCTCTTGAATCTCTTCCCAAGTTCCGTTATAAAGTGCCTGGGGACACCTTTCCAAAATATCCTAACCACAGTTATTGAATTTTAACTATTTTGGAGATAGGGAAGGAAAAACATTCTAGGAAAATTGGTACAAGCTTGGCATACTCTGAAAACTAATGTGCCTCTGTAGCACTGTGTCACACCCGTGTCTCCCTTGCACACATGCTGCTTCCACCAGCTTTCTGAAGGCAGCAACAATTCTGCCTGCCTAACTGAGTTTTCAAAAATATCCCTAGAATGCCCTGTATTTATACTACTGAATAAAAGCCATTTTCACATTTTATAGATTGAGGGTTGAGAGTTTGGGTTGTTTTGGTTTGGAGTTTGTTTTGTTTTGTTTTTCTTCCTTTTAAGTCCTTGTCAAACTTAAATTATTAAACTCCCCAAAAGCAAATACTTAGAAGCACATGCTAGCGCATGTTTTCCTGAAATAAGATAATTTTCCTGGCATCACCATTGCCAGGATTACCAAATACAGCAAGTCATATTATCCTTATAAATGTGTACACACCATCACAAACCCAGCAAAGTTTACCCCTCCAGAAGAATGCTCGCTAACCGATTCAGTGAATGTTACCCATGCCCAAAGAATCCGCATCTTTTCCCTGACTTTTTGAACTGGTTGTTCCTTTAGTATGGGAGAGTATTCCACCAGAGTCAGTTGACTTGCTACAGAAAGACTGTAAAAGCATGAGATGCCACCTGTGCTTACATGCTTAAATTCTGTTATGTAGATCTGCTCTGCTGTGATCATGGCCAGAGACATTCAAGTGCAAAATTAAACAGACATCTCTTTCATCCTCTTTTTAAAAGCATGTTTCTCCAGAGAAAAACCTCACCTCAGTTTAAATGAACTTTTCTTATCTCACAGACAGCTTAAGGAGAATAACATACTGAAATAAGAAATGTGAGATGCACTAGAAGGCCCTAGAGCAGCAGGGCTGCCAGTGGAGACCGCTTACTACATTGATGGCAAAATGATGCAGAATGGCACGGTGCAGTGTACGAGGGGCACGTTGCTGTACGTTTAAAACTGCAGCATTACAAAGAGTGAGTGGCTTTATGGTACAAATGTTTCATGAACTCTTACACAGTCTAGAAGACCCAAGGAAAAGTCTCAGCTTACATACTTCTTCCACTACATGCATATCTGTGTGTTCACGTAACTTTACAGTGCCATAACCCAACAGCCACCAGTCTGTGACCCTGGTTGATCTGGAACATGACAAACCATGTGTGCCATGGCATCGCTGGAACAATATGCATTTCTGTACACCAAATGAAAAGAACAAGACCTTATCAAAAGGAGAAGTTAAAAGACTATGCAATGGAAACTCTGGAGAAACGTGGGGGCAAAGGCAGGGATGACAACTACCTTGAACGTAGTCGTCATCTTTTTCATTAGTAATTCCTCCAGAATTTACTAGACGTCAAGCAGAGGGAAGAAAACTTCCCAATTATCCTTGGTTGCTCGGTCCACTAAAATAAATATATAAAATGAAAAGGAGCTGAAAGCGGGAGACCCAGAGAGCGCAAAGGAGATGAAAAAAGAAAGGCTGTGATTACTTAGGAAGTTGATGGGAAACAGACTTGACTAGGATTGAACCCTGTCAATAAGGTCTTGTTCTTCTCACCCAGGCCGTTGCTCAAACTTTCCAGTCACCCTGGAACATTTTGAACCAGCAGTGGCACTCGCTTCCTCTGCGCTTCCTTTCCAGGTCTATCAAGTGATAGGGCAGGGCTTTACAATGAGTGGGAAACAGGCAGCAAGTGTGAAAGCTACTGGTTTCTGGCTCCAGCACAGCACAGCTGATTTACTGTCCGGTAATCGCACACAATGCAGATTCATGCTGTCCTGTGCTGCGATACCGTATCGCACACGGCCCCCAGGTTTCACGTTGCCCTCCCTTTTTTCAGTACAGCAGCTGTCAATGTTAACAGCAATCAGAACAGCGATCAAAGTGTCAAGGAGTTTGCAGCTTGTAAGGGTAGTACGGTTTCCATCTTTTCCTAACGAGGTCAAGGAGTAACTAATATTGAGTAAGCTCTATTAAGTTCGTCCATAGGGCACTGCATTATGCATATAAGTTTTATTATCAAAGCTATTGATTTCCATTTATACTACAAACAGAGCATTCAAGATTCAGGATTCATTAAACCAGGAAAGGAATATTAGAGGAACTAGGTGTTTAGCAACAAATCTCAATTTTTGTTAGGGTTAACAGATTTTGCTTTACTTGAGCCACATGCTGCCAACCATATCCATTCCTGGTTTGCATCTGAGTAGGAATGGACCAGGATGAAGCGCACGACTTGGTCTGATCCATGAAGTTGAGGACTGGGGGGAAGGGTTTTCCCTTTTGTAAGAAATGCTTATAGTCACCTTCATCCTATTTCACTGAGTGTTTTACCCCGAGACTATTGGTCTAAATCATGTCCTCCTCAACGCTGGAAAAAACCAATACCAGCCCCAGGGGCAGCGAGCACATGCAACCAGCAAGGCATTAGTACACCCAGAGCCCAGTCTGATCATTGAGGTAGCTATGGGTACTCACTCCCCCAAAATCAACCACAAAAGTAAGGTGAAAAAACCCCGGTCTATAGAGCTTAGAGTGCTCGGTTACTGTGTTCCCTCCAACTGGCAATACGCTATGCTACTTTAGAAGTGTTGTCACGTTTGAGAGCTTACTTTTGCTAATGTAAAGTACCCAGCTATTACTGTTCGCCTTGTAACAAATCAACAAAACCTCAGAAGACAGAAGTACGTCCCTTTGCCTGTGGCCAAAACATCAGTCTTCAAAGAAAATAGCCTACAAACTGCCTTTAAGTAGGATTGCAACGAGACTTGGCCCTGCACAGATACGTCAGACCAGCTTGAACGGTCAAAACAGTTTAACAAGACTGATTAAATAAACCACCTCTGTTAAAACAGTTCCTCGTCAGCACACTCTGACATATCAGACTTGAAGAATCACTACACTGTCTTCAGCCAAATAGTAGTTTGAAAGCACACACAAAGAATAATACTTCAGCTGTCTTCCAAGACACAGCAGCAGGTTTCCAACTGCAGCTGCCTTACAACATGTCTGTAAAATTACCAGACAAAAGAAAACAGTCACATAAACTAGAGAAAGACAACTTTAGGATGCAATATTTTATATTTAATACAGTAGTTAATGTCAAGAACTTCAATGAGCTTTGACACACTATCAAAGAAAACCTCTTCCAGCAGACTGAAGAAATTGAGACATAAACAAGAGCTGGACAGTGCTTTGCCACAAACATCTAGACTAAAAAAAAGTATCAAGTTTGACTTGATCCATGAGCAAATAGGATCATTTATACAGAAAACTGAAAACAAGTGGAATTAAATAGCCTGTTTAACAATCCAAATCTCCTTTATTTTGCACAGGGAAATTCTATTTGCAGTGGATTAGTTTTGGATTTATATTGGCACATTCAGAGAAGGCTGTAAAAGCAACCCGAAATGCAAACCATGTTAGTCCTCCTCCCTTGATATGGCCAGTTCCAATCAACATCCTTCTGCAAAGCTCCTGGATTCAAGAACTAGATTATGTCCTACCTGAGTGTTCGTAATCTAGACAAGGAGACTCCCTCTTCCCCACAGCTCCTCTCTGCTAATAAAGATGAGTGGAAGAAAGCGCTAGAAGGATGAAGAAACAAGGAAAAAGACACCAAGAGGAAGAAGAATAGGGTTCTTTTTATTATTATTCCTAGAGCTCCAGGAGAAGTATATGGAATGCTTTTCAGTAGGAGGGAAAAGGATTTAAAAACCTAACACAAGTGATGCAAGCATATTATAAGCATAACATGGAAGAGAAAGGGCTCCCATTGCAGGGGGGTAGCATAACCATCTGAGAAGAAACTTCCCCGTGGTAAGGTGGAAAGAATTACATTCCCCGCAAACATGCAATGTTAGGAAATCCCAAAGCCATGCAAAGGATTGTGAGAAATCCCTAAAGAGATCCCTAAGAAACTGTCCACCAACAGCCCAGGTCTCTGCTTTCTGAAAGAGCAGAGGTGCTGATGTCAACCTGACTCCCAAACCTGACTCCCAGCTACAAGAGACACGGTCGCTCAAGAAGCACCACTTCACTGGATAACGCAGCAGGGAAGAGAGCCCGACTACTGCACCATCGCCCATACTCCTTGTGCCCGCCTATTCGCAAATGGATTAGCAATAAAACCAGAGAACATAAGGCAACGCACCCACTGTCAGATGCACTGTTTGAGGGAGGTGGTGGTTTTTTCCATATTTCTACAATGGGCGCGTATGATGAAATATCTGTCCATTTGCTGCATGCTTATAGATCAGCTCTGTACTTCAGTGTGTCACAAATACCAAGTTTTCAGACTTCATTATTCCTTTGGGAAAAAAGCGCCCTAAGTTTCCACTTATCACATGAAAGACCGAAGTTGGTTATACTTATAAAATTCAAAATTGAGTAAAGCTAGTGCCATGCCCTTAGGAATAACAGTACAAACGTGAGTTCATAGAAGTTCAAACTATTGATGGTGTCAATTATCAAGGTCATTCACAGCAGTTCTAAATTCCTTTTGAACTAGAAACTATAGCTATGCTCTGCTGAAGTTAAATTTTGATAGGTTCAATTAATCTGTTTGGGGGAGAAGAGGCACACATTCAGCTGTAGGACATGGGGTTTATTTCTTAAAGGGATCTTTCTGCAGTAATATCACCAACAGTGCACGGTCACCATTTTCATTTAGCCTTGTTTGAGTGAATAATCAATACTTCCATTAAAATATGCAGAACCAGTCCCACTAGTAGCCTTGCACAATAAATTGTTGCTTCGTCAAATTTTAAACTTTCGCATAGCTATAAGCTAATGCTCTCTCAGTGACTTATTAAACTGGAGTATGGTGACAGATCCTTTGGAGCAGGGAACACACACCACTCTGAAGCAACAACTACACGATTTTAATAACAATCCATAATAACAAGTATTCATTTGTTTGTAGCACTCCAAAACAGCCTTCCTTCAAAAAAAAAAAATCCAAGAGACTAATACAGTGTAATGTTATTTTTGCTGAAAAATGCATACTTCTAATCATTTCCAGTGATTTACAGAGGAAATAAGTAATTTTTTGCAGCTACTATAAACAGAACAGTGCTGCACTTTGTCTTAAGTCTTCAAGGCAATACTCGAGGTAAAGCATTAAAGTGTTCATAAAAAATTCTCCACACTGAAAAAAGGAAGAGTTATGAACTCTGAAGTATTTAACTGATTTATTAAAGCTGCCACCCTCCAAATGCAGTAGTTATTTTGCTATTTTGATTTGTATTCTGGCCAAGTAAGAATAGGAAAACAAGTGTCCTTTTGTTTCTGCAGTCAAAAGAAAAAGTCAAAAGGCAATAAATGTTAAAAAAAAAACCTTTCTTTGTTTTAAAACATTCCCCACTTAATTGAAGGGGTTTTGTAATGCATTAACTGCAGTACAACAAAAAAAATTAAGCAGGAGGAAAAGTTATCACTAGCAACAACAACAAAAACGTTCTAATTGCATTACTCTGTTCTTTTTCAATTAAGAGTTGTTTAAAAGTAAAAGAAAAGCAAAATTGCTTTGGAAAAGTGAATCACCCTGTTATTTCCTAGTTTGAGCTCCATCTGACCTCACACACTATTCCATTGGTAAACTCTCAAGTTATATTAAGAGCTGCAGTTGCAGTTATGGACAACAGCAACAAAGTTTTCTTCCTTCCTTCCTCCCTACAGTTATCTTTATCCAAAACAACATTATTCACATCATCAATATTTATAGCTATTCTGCTATGAACTTCTAAAAAACAAACCTCTGCACCAGCCACCACGAACAGAGTAAGCTCATGTAATTCAGACGTGCTCCTTACCATTAGGAGAAGCAACCAGTTAGGAGTTTTGGCTTAAGCCAACAAGTTACCTTACCAATACTAAGGTATGTCAGTGCAATGCTATTTTTTTTAAAGTATCGATATTTTAAAATATAAAGTCTTCAGTCTAAAATACATATGATATTCCACAATAATCAAAGATCTTGCATATACCACACAACCCCCCCCCCCAACACCTCAGCTTAGGAAAAACAAGTTACACCATCAAACTGAGTATATTAAGGTTCTTCCTGATTGCAGGAACCTCTGATGCTTAATGTGTTATTTCCAAATACACTTACCACAAATTTCCCAGTGACAACAGTCAGATGCTTGACAGCTTTTTAGAAAAAAATTCAAGTAATGCCCCTAAACTCTCAGGCTGTGTGCTCAAACATTCAGATACTCAAAATAACTACTAGTTTTCAGATGTGTCCAAAGAACTATTTTTATAAAGAGGAAAAGTATCAGTAGAGAGCCTTTTGTAGATTTTAAAGAACAAGCTTTTTCTGAATGCATCTTATAGGCCATAATACATTACTTTTTTCTTCAAATATGAATGTCTGCAGTATACCAATATAAAACAAACCAGTTATGAACTCTGAATGAGAGAAACCTAGCTGTATTTTTCTGTCTCACTAGTGAAACCACAGGGATCGGAGGAATGTGTCTATAAACATGGAAATGCAAATCATATGGACAACAGTCCACAAGAAAATTAAAACCTCTACTTACGGTGTTTGTAATGGGAAATCCGTAACAGTTTTAAAACCCACAAGATGATTGTTTTGCCCATCCCTATTTCCTCCTGCTTTCAGAAAGCTACTGGTATCAGCTGGTCTTTCACCTTTCCAAAATAGTAACCTCAGCTCCAATCACCAGCAGCTACGAGGGTTTTGGACATGCCCGTCCTCAAGTACTCACACTAACCCAGCAGCCCCATTAGGTGACTAACACTGCTGCAGCCAACTCGGGGGGAAACCCCTCCATCTGCAACAAACGCAAACGAACCCCAAGCACTGCCCAGTGGAAACCCAAACGCACAGAACCTAGTTGCACAGAGCAAAGACATCGGGAAAGCCAGGACTAAGCTGCAGGACACGCTCTCAAAAGAATACTTTTGACCTCCAAATCTGAAAGTTCGGAGTTGTCACAGTAATAAACTATAAAGCCCAGAAATGGTTTTGGAAGAGATACAGCGTCTGTTATGTTTAAGACAGATGAGTAATTTTGTGAAGTGACGCCAGGAGGAAAACATGAAGTCTTAGCATGCCATCTTTACTTTCCTCTACATCCTGCAGAGGAAAACCAAAACAGAAGCAGTAACATGGCTATTACTGTAACTGGGGCGGCCACCTGAATTTATGACCATAGCTCAACACACATCCTACCAGAAATAATGGATCCACCTCACTCCCAGACAGAACTATATCTGTTGTTTTTTTGCTGCAGCAGCTTACTACAGCTGCTGAGGTTAAAGCTCCTTTCACCATTGTAACGCCAGCTTCTCACACTGATGCTCAGCAGGCTTTCTACTACTGCTGCTCACTGCCCGAGTTTATGTTACTTTAAGTTTAGCCCAAGACATTGTTTCCTAACAGGGTGCGAGGTCAGCTATTTAAGAGAAACCAAAATAAACATCGCACTTGCCATCTTGTTTGCTTGAGACCAAAGCCTAATGAAGGAGACGCAAATGAGTGTCTACAGGGAAAAAAGCCTTTTAATTCATTCTTCTGTACTCAGCTTTACACATGGCCGTAGCAATTTAGCCTGAAATATGACTTATTTACAGAGAAACATAAAACCAGAAAGAAAGCATGTTCCAACTAGAGTAAAGAAGCAATGCACCATGAGACAACTTTTATTTTTTTAAATGTTTGCACGGTTAGAAATTTGAAAATGCAGTCAGGAATACTTGATTGGTATGTCGGAGCTTTAACAGCTCTCAGCCTTCCAATATTTGCTGGGGTGGAAGAAGGGCACTGCTCCTTCGGTGCTATGGTCTGCAAGTCATGGGAGCAACCACTGTTCCCTGGACAGTTGAAGTTTTCAGAAAAGACAGCTTGTGTTGCAACTGAGCATTACTCTCTTAGGTATTGCCTCTCCCAGTCAGCATGGCGAGAACCCAGTTTTTGCTGGTCTGCCACCTACTGAAGCACAGATAGATTTTTCAGAAACTCTGCTTGTTTATGCAATTCCCACCTTTTTATTTCAAGGTTCTTACACTTCCCAATTTTCAGTAACAGAGGTCTTTAAAAGGTGGCCCCCAACACTTTCCACTTTTCCGGGCAGCTCAGATTTCTCTTTACACCAGGAAGGCATACAATAAGATACAATGAAAATAAAAAAAAAACCCTATCACAGCAATAAACTTCCCGATACTTATGCAGTAGAATAGAAAAAGAAATATCCAATTGACATTTCAAAACAAATAAACAAGAAAAACCTCACAGAAATCCCAAAGCTAAACTCTTCTGAAAGAATATCAATATTTGGACCAAAATGTTACATTTTAAATTACTCTCTTTACTTGGCTATTTGTATCATCTTTCCTTCAGGAGAAACTGAAAAAACAGTAACAGGAGAGAAACATAACAGGAGAGCTCTTCAGAGCTGTTCCCAAATGTTCACTCTACACACATGCTCTTCTTCCCCATAACAGGAGATTGTTATGCATTTGGAGTCCTAAATACATAAAGCTACACTTCAATTCATTGAAAAGAAAACAAACAAAAGTGATAGGAATCTTAAGACAAGTTCTTCCTATGCATTCCAAAACATTGTTCTCAAAAAAAACCCCTAGAGAAACAATTAGCAAAAGTCAAAGACACAGTCTACAAAGATTTGAATACAATGCTTTTAACTAGTTTTTCCGAAGATAACACTTGCCAGAATTCCATGTTTTACAACACGTTTTTATTATGCCCAGAAGCAGCTTCACATTTTGTTGGATATTTTTAAGCAAGAGTAAATATGCTTCAAAAGTGGGGTTTTTTTACAGTCTAGGATTATTATTTTTTTTTAAATACACAATGTATGTTCTATAGTATAATTGTAAATAAATTAAATACATGGACTCTGTGGTAAAACCTGATTGAACAAACAGAACTATTAATTCAGACAGCGCGCACCTTTCTCCGTAAGCAAAACCAACAGTTAGTGAAGATGCTTAACTATATAATAAACACACTCATGTTCAGAACACTTAAGTATAGGTTGATTGAAATTGTACATTAGACCCGACACCTCTGTTCCACGTGGCCGCTCTTGCTAATCAAGCACTGGGATGCCACATGGACTGAGCTTCCTGGTGGCGAGAAGCCAAGCAGGATAAGGATTATCTAGGCGATAGCAAAAGGATGCAGTGTTGTTTCAGAGAAGGTTGCAGAAGGTCATCCTTATATTTACAGATACCGTACAATGCCTTGTGTACCCGACTTCACAGCTTTCCCTTGTCAGCTTCTAAAGGGGGAAAAAACCCACCCAGTCTCATTAATTGCCAAGGTTCTTGTCTAAGGGGAAACTAGAAAGGGCAAGCGAGCAATCGCATATCTGTCAGGAACAGGATTTGGAATCGACAGCTACTACAAAACCACCAGCAAAATACCTGTTCCTTCAATTCATACAGTACTAAAACTAACTCAAATTGCAGCTTATCAATAACCCCTTGTACCATCTACAAGTGCAGTCATCAGAAGACTTCTTTAGCTAGCTAGCTTTCATGAACGGCTTCCTAATAAAGATTAGGACAGAGGCATATCGAGGTAAAGCAACTGTATAGTTTAAATATTTCCACATCAGTTTTGTTGCAATGAATTATGCAGGTTTGCACAGATCTCTGAAAACAGAAGAACTATTTAAAACTTTCACAAAGGAGCCTTTAGGAAGCATCAAAACAAATTACTTTAAAGAGCTTGTCACAAACATTTCTTTCTTTAACTTCTTTCATTTGCTGTTCCACAAAACCTGAAACTCGTTAAATTTAACTGACTTTACAAGCTGTGGAGAGACTGAGTACATAGGACACATTTTAGTCATTTTTGTCTGTATTCATAGTAATTTCCTCTAATCTCAAGGTTCTTTGCAGTTCCTTTGAATTGCTTTGCACCCTAGGAACTACAGGAAATACTAGGGAAACCTCCCTGTCTCACTTACTTTGCAAACTGTTTTGTTACATGTATTCCCGGTTACATCAGTAACAACCTACCAAAGGCAAACAACACAATATCACAATGTTACTTGCTTAAAATTCATAAATTCTTTAATTTAATTGCCAAGGGACATGAGGGTACACTAACTGAACAAACACAGCCGTTTTTGCAAAAAGGCAAAATGTGAAGAGAATATGCAGGTTTTATTACAAACATCACTGGCACTTAAAAAAAGGCAACATCCTATCTTCTTTAAGAAACACTTAAAATTTCCATAGCAGGCACAGGAAGAGAACTTTTGGGTTCGTTAAACGTCAGATGTAAACATGAACAGCAAAGTGCAAGAGGGCCTCATTTTCAGAAACATGGGGACTCGGAACAGCTCTTTTCTTTGAAGAATACTCTAAACCCCCTAGGAGAAGATTATCAGATATGTGTGTACATAAGCAGTTCCTAAAATCAAGTACAGGGGTCCTCCTTTTAATGCTATTAAGAATTACAGATTAGCACCACCATGCAGCTATTTGGAATAGTCTTCACGCGCCTTATTTGCAGGTTCACCTGCCACCTGGCTTTTGCCTGGGCTGAGCCAACACCTCTAACAAATAAGGGCAACAGACAGAAGTCAAGAAATTGCACCTTATGAATCTTAAATGCTTATGCATTGAACCACTGCAATATGCTCGAAGTAGATAGAAAAAGGAAGTTTCCGTACTGAACTACATCGCACATGGAAAACTAACTTGACCAGCCCTTAAGGAGTTCTTCACCACCGCATCAACTAAGCTAGTCGGCATCAAACCATCTGTCGTCTCCCTCTCCCTCATTCCGAGAGAAGGGCCATCATCTGTTTTCCTCCCATCCTTCCCCTTGAGGGTTACCCATTCTTTAGAAAGCTTGAAGAGGCATAGCAACAGGCCTGTTATTTAGGCACCTGATTATGAGACCTATGACCTGATCAAACTATACTACATGGTATCCTTTAGATAAGCATCCTTACTCTTTAGGAACTGATTGCATTTATTTAGGGCATCTGGAAATACACTGAACAATGTCTCAAGAGTATTAGTGAATGTTTCCGTACTAGTGAACGTGCTTACAACCAGTAGGTGCATACAACCAGACAACTAGCTTAACTACTCTATCCTCACAGAGCACTCTGCTTAAATGACATCGCACCAGCAGGCATTTTGGAGGAAATCATTTGATTTATTGCAACTCAGGAAGAAGTCTACAAAAACTGCTTTGAGATGATGGCAAAACTCCACCTTCAGGATCTACGGCATCACGGCTACACCCGATGAGTACCGCAGCCGTCTACGCCATCTGCTGCGTACAGACCATCCATAGACGCAGGCAGTCCTCCAGCCACACGCGTGCTGCTCCCATGGCAGAATTCCAAATAAAAAACATGGCTTCATGTTTGCACATCTTGTTTGCCAATACTGCTTTGTTTCTCCAAGAACAACTTGGCGAACTGACGGGTCAGAAGGGCGCTACCTAGTGCGAAGCTGCTCCTTTCGGCTGTACGCCTGTGCAGCAGTCGGCCAGGTGTTGCTATTGAAGCACTCTGCACTTATCTGCATGACCTGTGATAGGAATACGAACTTTTCTAGATTGTTTAGAAACTTTGCTTGTTTCTAAAGATGACAACAGTTCTAGATCCATAGGGAGAATATTCTGGGTTTTTCCAGATATTTCTCTTTTACTCGACACAGTGGTTTACGTGAAGGGATGTTCAAACTTAAAAGAAAATCTTTCCAGGTATTCCCATGTACTTCTGTAGGACAATCTCAACCTGGCAAACTAATTAAGCCATCAAGTGACTAAAGTCTGCATGAGAAGGTAAACAGCAAGGGTCCCAGGGAGGGGGCAAACAACTATAGGGACAGGCAGGCAAGGAGGGGTGCTCATCCCGAAACGTAACATTTCTTCAAAGAAGAATTTCTTCAAAGTTACTGGCATGGGACCAGCAAAGGTTGAGCTTGTTACTCTCCTGCTGACATGCAGGAAAGGTGAAATTGCCAGTTGCAGTGAAAGTTGTGCAGATCTTCAGACAGTGAATGCTGTGTTTTCCCACAACTATTGTCACGTTTAAATTTTTTTCTGCTACTTTCCTTAAAATGAAAGTATTTCCCCAAACATTTGGTGCCAGATATCTGTTTACCCATTCTTAATGCCTTTCATGCTACAAGGGTGCCAAGCTACATTTTTTCCATGTACCCATGCTTACATACATATGGTACATCCAAGAAGCTCGTATCCAGTTAGTAAAAAGCATTTCACGTTACCTTGCATAAGAACAGTTTTCTTAGTAGTTTGTTTACACAAAAGCAGTAGCTAGGCACGGCACAAGCTCTTGAACAGCACCAGGAATCCTTTGTGCACAAACATTTCATGCATGGGGTCAAACGCATTTCTGATCTATGACAATTCAATTTTCATTCAAGGGCACACAGAAACAACCAGATATGGATCACCCCATACCCTTGACAGCTCAGTTGTTTTATGCTTCATTGATGCAGAATCCAAATGATTCCATAGCATCATGCTGCTTCCTTCCCCCTTTCATGAAAGCTAGTAATTTGTAAACACTCACTTCATTTATATTTAACTTTTCACATGAAATAGGGAGAAATTCACCACGTTGAAACCCAATGGTCCTAACTGACATTTTGTGGAAGGTGGTCAGGAATCAAGAAGCAGCCCAGGGACTGGTAGTCCCATATGTCCACTGGAAAAACAAACCAAACACCAATATCTTATGCACTCTATTTTACAGTCTTCTCCATCTCCAAGTATTTATGCTTTCCCAAAGTCGAAGGAGTTAATAACAAGGTTAATAACATCATTATAAGATAGTTCTTCACTTTGCCTATGTTTGTTTACAGCTTGAGGAAAATCCTAACAAAAACACATCCTACAATGCAACTGGCTAGACTAGTAGTGCAAGATACTAAAAGGAATTCTCTTTCTTTCTTTTTAATGCATAGCAAGGCTGAGAAAAGCAAATTACTCTTGCTGATGCCATGCAGTTAAAGTGCAAATTGCAAAGGCGTTTCCACCATGTTTGTTATTCTCCAGAAAAGAACTAAAGCTCTGAAGATGTTGTTGTAACAAGAGGTAAAGATTTAGTTGCAGGGACCCTCCTAGTTTAAAATGTGCAAAGATCAGTCCTGGGGGGCCTTGACTTTTGCCTCTGGCATGATTTGTGTTTGATCTCACTCAAGCAATTTAAACTTGGTTTTAAACCTTTTTTTTTTTGCCATAAGCATAAGATGAATGATTATGCATAACATTGCTTATAAAACACCCTCAAATACTATAGCAACATATGCAAACAGTCCTGAAAACAGGTATCAGGAATGAAAAATTATTAAAATACGTATATAAGCTCGCTTCTCAGTAGAAATTCTTAGGCAAACTCATCCTGTTAGAAGGGGGAAAGGAGGGAAGTTTGGGGTTTTTTAATTAATTGCAGAAATATTAATAAATGGCACATTCAAATGTGTTTTTACAGAACAGGGATGAACAAACCGATTTTAATATTGCTGGAAACAGTATGGTGGCTGCACCAACACATTCTGAATTGAACAAGTTCGCTGAAGTCCAGAAGAAAAGCTTGAGCAAAAAATGAAGAGGCTGTTAAGGTAATATAAACCTTACCAGCCTCTATTGGATCCATTGTCTGTGGCTCATTCAGCTAACTGACCCTTGACAAGGTTTTGTGGGACCATTTTTAATTAACTCACAATTTTAATGGATGATTTTACTGACACTAATAATATTTTATAGATAGAGCATGGAAACAGAGACAGACCTATGGGGTAACCAAGTCAGGGAGCAGTACTAAATCAGCTGAAAGGCTCAGAAAGAAACCTTCAGCTTCGCTGTCAGCAATCATTGAGTACATTGTAGAACAGCTGGCAAGACCTTCTGTTGCATCTCATCGCTTCTTTCTCTGGCCTTCTCCTTACAAAATTATTTCCTCTTGATATCACCATACACAATAACTGGGCTAAAAAATTAATCTTGCTGTCTAAAGCAATCCTCCCACCTCTTTTCTCCCTCTGGAGTTCAAGCCTATACAGGAATATTGCAACATTTCTGGAGGGTTTTCATCATTATTTCTTAAGAGAAGAAGCTTCTTTTTAACTCTCTTATGAGCAAACTGTCAATACCTATGAATTGAGAATACTTTACTAAAATAAACCAGCTAGAATATATGTAAGTCTACTGCTATGTATGCCATTGCATGCTACATTTCTTATGCCAGTAAAAATAAACTTAAGGGCCCAGTTTATCACGCACAAAAATGCTACAAGTTATTACCAAAAGGGGAGAGGGAACATGGAGAAGTATGCTAGTTGCTGAACAAGAATGCCTTATTCTTAGAATTGTTCTAAATCTCCAAGCTTCAGACTGATGTATTTTGTGCTCACAGAAAAATTGGTGTAATACTTTAGTGAATTATGGGGAAAATTGTTATGGCATGAACAATTCAGTTTCGTTTTACTTTCCGTATGTTGCATAATTTACAAGAAAAAGACAACACAGAAGTAAAGAGAAAGTTTAGCATGTGTTTAAAATGAACTTTTCTTTCACATAACTACCCTGAACTCTGTTCTTAAAACTTCAGACCCATGGAAATTCGTTGCAGGGCTTTAATAAGAGAAAGGCTATATAAGCCCAGCTACACATTTCCTGTTTGGGGAAAGCAAATGATCCGAGGTGGTTTAATTCAGTTATGCCTCCCATAGGTGGGATCTGCTGAAGGGTAGGAAACAGCTCAAGAATCCTTCAGAATTACCAAATTCTAGAACAACCACCAAGTTTTTACTGATCCATGAACTGCAGGGGCATAAACACGATCTCTACTACAGAAAATTCTACACAGGATAACTAAATTAAACACATTTTCAATATTCACTGCAACTCTCAATCAAAAAACTTCCCACTTGCTTGAAGCAGAGGCTTGTACATTACTATTAGCCTTTGAATGATCGTTTCATTTCAACAAACAATGCAAGTACAAGAAAAGTATTTTAACCTTCCCAGTTGCTGTTAAAACAAAATGAGAACAGATTTAAGCATTACAGTATTCCAAAATGGTACAAATTGGTGGGGTTTCTGAAGGATACCAGCCTTCATACTCATGAAAAGCACAACCTGAAAAAAGAGACTAATGGAAAGAAAAAAGGAAGGGGAACTTCGCTTTCTTTTTGAATAGCATAGAAAAAGGCTTTTATCCCCAAACCCCATGAACTAGTTAGGAACCACAGGGTGTAGCACAAATACAATCCTTCAGACTGAAGACCAGTAATTTTTCAATGCTTACCAGCAATATTAGCTAACACAAGGACATTACTTCATACTTCCCCAGAAGCATTTCAGTCCAGGGTAATTAAAATGTGCTTATCCATTTCTAGCTCAGAGGGAATACATTCCCTCAAATTAGAGACAGACTTAGGCAGGTAGACCAAAGACAAAGATCAAAACTTAGTCACAGCAGGTTAACACTCCAAGCAGAACAAATTACTTTTAGATAAAGTAATCAGATCTTTCCTTTGTATTTCAAAGTATAACGCAATGCTAGCATAACACTGGATGCTTCAGTACCATGGTAGGTTGAATTTATACAGACACAGGGTTCCACCTCTGAAATAAACTAGAATTAAAAATACCGACACCGCAACTCGGAGCTGAACGGCAGAGCGCGTGGCCTTGGGTATCACGGACAACACCGAGATCTGGGGATGGAAACGCAGAGCACAGCACAGTTCAACAGGTCTGTAGCAGAGGCTGCAAGTACCTTCCTGCAAGGCTTTCATCAAGACATCTGAAGTCATTAGTCTATTTTAAAACTTGAATGGACTTGACAAAAGATTCTCTCACATACCAGGGAGAGCAAGACAGACTTCAGAACCCACGACTGATCGCAGACCCCTAAAACACTTCCCAGATAATGCACTGCATTAAAAATACAGGTGCTCTCATTTGAGATGCACATGAAGGCCACACCACTCCGTTTTGAAAGTAGAGAAACTTTCTTCAAGATTCCAGTTTAACCAGTCACCTTCATACTGTTCTACAGTTTGTCCCTATCTTTATACTCAGGATTAATGGAATAATGCACCAACAAAATGATCCTGCAGGTAATCAACCAGCTGTATCTTCCTTCGTCTCATGCAAATAGTGTTTGTTTTGCTGTTTGGGGAGGTTTTTTCTTTTTCTTTTGTGTTTGTTTGTTTCCTTTTTTATTTTAAGTTTCTTTCCTTCACCAGTGGTAGAGCCCAGGCTGGAAAAGGTATCACTAGATCATAAGAAACAGCAATTCTTCACTGATGTCCCCAGAGCAAAAAACATTTGGTTACTACTTGATGTGACACCTTGGGTTTTGGCACAATATAACAATCTTTCAGTCACTGTTTGAAATTACAGAAAAGCAATGTGCAAGTCAAAGTTTAGTTGTAAATTAACACTCAGTTTAATAAAAAATAATTTTCAAAAAATGACATCAGCTAAGCTACTCTCTTATAGATATCTTCTCACACCTGCAAATATAAAATACACAACAGATGTTGGAGAAAGAGGTCTAACTGTCATCCCCCACCCCAACTGAAATATTGAGTTTCTGCAGGAAAACTTACACACTGTCACTCTGCTGCAAGCTGATTACCTTACTCATACCTTTTCTAAACGTTTGGTTGTGCTGGCATGTATATAAAGAAGCCAAACTTGCACAACAAAACAGGTCTGAAAACCTTGATACAGTTCTGCTCCAATTACAGCATAAGACAGGAAAACTGGAGGAGCAAAGGAGCTCTAACCTGGTGCAAACCCTTTTCACTAATTTGGCAATCAATCAAGGAAATCAAAATACTGGATCGGTTCCAAAGCTTCCACAGTTTATAGCTGACACTAATTAAAAGCTGGGTGGATGGCTTGTCTTAGAAACCAGTGAGAAGGAACCCACAGCTCCTTCTGGATGTTCCTGGTAAACAACTCACCAGCACTGAAAAGTAAACCTCATTTCCTCAATTCCTACAGAAGATTGACCGACTTTTCAACCTACCTGAACCCTGACTGACAGCAGAGACTGGTCTCACAGTAAAAGGGGTTTGGGATTTTGTCATGTGGGTTTTGTTTGCCTTTTGTTTTTTTAAATTAAGAAAACCCTATGCAATACCACTGGTTTTTCAATTAACATACCACCTCAGGGACAATCCATCCTTAAGAAAAATGAGGTGTTAATGGAGTACATGTCGTACCAAATGCTCCCTTCAACCTTAGAGCAAAACTGTTTTCAGCTCTGGTAAATAAGCAGTTTGACTCGGCTATCATTTTTACAGTGTAAAAAAAAATAGTATTCTGGTTATTGTAATCAGATTTGCATTGCATGGAGCACTTGATGATTTTTAGGGCCCCTACTCCTAAACAAAATCAGTGAGCTTCAGCAGGACTTAAAATAACCATTCTCTTTACACAAAGGGAAAGGGGGGACCAGAAACTGCTCAGGTTACTGTCATTTCTAGCATTTGCTAGAAGAATGTTTGCAAAAGCTTCTTCAAATCTTAAACTCGTTGAATCTAGGACTTAAGGAAGACAAATTCTAAAGGAAACAACCTTTAGAATCTTCTAAAAGACAAAGGTTCACAGGCTCTAAGTCACTAGTATCTCCCTTTTTCTTTCCAAGCCCTTACATGTCATGGTTCTCTGGTTCCAAATGCTGACCCCTTACACTAAGGGCTAAACCACAAGTAAACTGACATTTTCAGCTTCCACTCCTCATTGCGTGCTACAAAGCAAGTTTGCGTGGTGCAGAACAGGGTATTAGTTTGAAATAATTAATTCCAAAATAATCAAAGTGGGGAAAAAGTATCAAGCAGATACTAAATCCATTTCTAACCAATGCTTTAATTCCAAAGGTACCAAAAGTATTTGAAAACTGCTAGTTTTCCCTAGAAGAGGGTCACAACAATGAAGCAGGGGATTTCTGCATTTCCACATTTCACTTTTAACCCTATTCTCCAAACTAAAAGCTTGAGTACGTGTCTCTGTTCGCTTTCACAGGCAGCAATGGCAGGAGCAGTTTAGTCAGGTTCAGCACTACCCCAACGAGTCCATCCTAGGCACCTAGGACCCTCCTCACAAAACTGACAGCTATGTCAGTCCCACAAAGCTTTCATGGTTTGGAAAGCCAAAAAAGCAGCAGCAGGATAAAAAAGGTCCTCATCCATAGATTTCAGATGACATCGTTAGAACCTTCCACATCTGGGGATTTCATTTCCAAGAAAAAGTAAAAATTATAATTGCATTTAATCTCACTGTAAATGACATTAAAAGGTTAACGCACAGAAGTTGCCAAACATACCACCTCTTGGCAACAGTTGTTAGAAGTCTGCAAGCTAGGGATGCTCGGTCTTTTTTTTTAATAATTCAATTTAGATTACTAATTAGGATTACCCAAGTATAATATCCGGTTAGTTTCTGTATGAAAATTTACAATTCTTTCAACCATCTGTACTATCATCTTTAGAATATGTCTACAGCCACAGTATTTAGTTAGTATTTAGTATATATCACATAGACATCAGTATTTTCAAGTAATTCCAATTTTTTTTTTTTTTTTTTTCAGAAGACAGACCATCCAGGGTTCTCGCAATGTGCTTGAACACTGTGCATTTTACAGATAACTGAAGCACAGGAAAATACATAGACCCGATATCCAGTTGCACTGCAGAATTAAAAAGCGGAGACAAATGGAAAGACAGGGAGACGGCAAAAAAAATAGTCCAAGCAAAGCCTAACGGAAGCATTCCAGCAAACATGCCAACAAACTAATCATCTTTAGTGCTTGATATCTCATTAGTAGGAAGCAAAAGGGCCTATTAAAGTAACTGTTTTGTTGCAAGCAAATAAGCTAGTTTTATTAGTAACGTATGCTAAAACACTTATCTGTTAGGCAAGAGTTACTTACTTTATGCAGTGTTTTAAAAAATAACGATTGAATCATTTGCTCTACTACTTAGCCACAGGCCAGTGCAGTATGCATAATACTCTGATGCAGAAATTATTCCTATGGTATTAAACAAGTCCTTCTGAAGGGAAGTTAATATCATTTACAGATCTGCCCTTGGCCATCATTAACAGCAGTCTAGAGAACAAGATTTAGGAAAGAACTGAAGAACAATACCGAGCTCTGAAAGTAGTTCACTACAGAATGAAAGTTTGGAGATTTAAGGAACACTATAGAAATTGCCAGTCTGCTTGTTCAGCCTGGAAATCATTGAAATAAGCAAGTAAAAACACTGATAGATCAATACTCCAAATCTGATCAACTGACTTGGGGTTGGTTCTACCTGAAATTGAACCATTACTTCTTCCCCCCCTACCCCTTCTCAAAACAGGTTTTCCAATACCCTTCTGAATGCAGGTATAAGTAAGGCAAGTCATAACATACTGTCAAGATTCTCCTGTTCCAACTAAGTTGCTGGAAGGTACTTATTTTACTTGGTGAGAGATTCAGACACAGCATGCTTTAGTTATTACTTCACTTTTATGACTTACATTGCAGAAATAAAGGCTCATTTTGATATCAAATCCTATGCCAGGTTTGGTCCTGTTTCATAAATACCGAAGTCAACAAATTGATATCCTGGACAAACTTGAAGGCATGTAACTGTACTTGGCCCTTACATGTATTATTCGGAACCTACATTTTATGGCACAGCATTTTTCTTTTTTTATTATGTTGCAAATAAACATCAAATTCACATTAGTTAGCGACTATCTTATAGCATCTCCAAATGTATTGACAATAAAAACTGCTCAAAGCACTCAATATCCCATACAATAATTTACTCTTTAGTTTTCCAGCACATTAACTACGATGATATTGGGTCATGTAATTGTACGTGATTGATAGTCTCCAAGATAAAAGAGAACCTACCCTCTCCCCTGAAAAATAAGACTCAAAGACAAGTGACAGGAACTCAATGCTGAGAAGCAAATGTTACTGCACAAATTGGAGTTCAGGTATCCTAAATAAAGTGTGTTAATCTATCCCCAAATATTTCAATGAAGATACTGAAATAGGAACTGAAAATGTATATGTATGCAGAAAAAGCACACCAAAGCCAAGAGGACAGAGGAAAAAAAAAAGTATAAATTTTTCACCATGCACCACACATTAAGCTCAGCTTCCTTCTTCCATGTCCTCTGTGAGGCCAAACATGAAAACACCAGGAGTTCTCTGATCCTCCTCTGTGCTTGAAGGTTGCAAAAAGGGGAAGGCAATGTCAAGTCTGATTCTTAGTAAGTTAAGATGAACAAAAAAAGCAGAGGGTAAAAATAAGAAAGGACTAGCCACTGTTGAGAAGAGACTAAAAACTAAAATCCCAGGTCTAGTTCCTTCAAAAGGCACCTAGAAATTCCTGAGAATAAGCCAAAACCCCATAAACACTAGATTTCAGCTTTCATACTGGACTAGATGGGAAGGATACCGTTACGTTTAAATGTAAATTTACCATGGTTAGAAATGAACGCTAGAAGGAAATGCTTTTTCAATAAAGGGGTGCTCAAAAAATTCCCTTGAGAACAAAATTGAGAATGAAAGGCACTTGCTAATTGTTCCAAGAGTGAATAGCCTGAACTAGTCCAACAACTGTAGCTGCTACATTAAAAATACAACATGTTTTTATTCTCCAATTCAAACTTCTGGGGCTTTGGGGGTGAGGAAGTTGTGACCTTTTGTTTTGGTTTTTTGACACTGTAAAGGGTCTGCCATAAGTTATTTCAGAAGTTGACTATCAGGCTGTTACATTAATTTATCTAACACAGACACACCAAGCGATGTTATAAAGAAGCTTCAGCTTTCACCACAGAGGAAGTTGATTCCTCCCTATTCTTCGTAGGACTCCCCAAAATGCCAAGGTTCACATACTGGAGGTGCTCACACCAACTTTCTTCCCCCAGATTGTTCTTCCCTTCAGAAAAAGCTTGGTATGTCTTGAAAAACTCTGATGTTCAGAAAGGCTAGTTTATTAATTAGTATAATTATTTTTAACAATTTCTTAGCAATTAACAGTACCTGTCTACCTCCAGGAAAAAGGTTCTGTATAATTTTATGCCCACTTCCATGGAAAAGGTTTCACAAAAGTTGTTTGTCTTTTTTTTTTTTTTCCCTTTAAGCTTGCTTCACAGCCAGCTTCAAAACGTTATTATCAGAGCAAAACTTTCAACACTTTAAATTTAATGGAGGCACATTAAATGTTAAAACATTCACTAGCTGAAAAAAGCTGGGCTATCCTGTGAAGAAGGTGAAATCAGAACACTTTTCTTCCAATGAGTTTACTATTGAACTATTTGAGAATATAAGCTTGCAAATTACTTCCATGTTGCTAATCCTAAGCAAGTATTCTAACTGCTCTATGAATATAAAGTGTAACTCCCCATGGAATTGGAATAAAAAGGGAGGAGAAAACCACAGCTCACACAGTAGCCACTGTTTGAATATCAGACAGGGAAGACAGCACTGGCATAACTCTTAATCTCCTGAACTACTGGATTATCTCAAAATTTAACTATCAGACTGCTTTGAAGCTGTATGCTAAGAATATTAAAAAAATAAAAATCAGCAACAGCTTCCAGAAAATAGCTTCCAGAAGACCAAATGCAGATTGTAGACACAGATTTAGATGGAAATTTAAATGCACCTATGCCTTGCAAGGCCAAAGAAATATATTTAAAAAGGAAACTTAAGTCTTACTAAAGAAACATATGTACCAAATTAATTTTTTTAATCTTTACATAAAAAAACATGTTTTACAAAGAGAGAGATCGTTTCTGAAGCTCCTGATCCCGCACCTTGATAAAATATAAATACTATTAGTTAAATTTTCAAAGTGGAGATGGTAGAGAGAAGGAAGCACAGCCATCTAATCAAGCAAAATAAGATTCATATTCAATAACATAAGTCTTCACAGAACAGTATTGTCTGAACTATTCTCAAACACAGAAGATTAATAACTTATTTTAAAAGCATTTATTTGTAGAAGTCTATTATACTCAATGCAAAGAATGAAACACTTTTCAAGTGACTAGAGTTTAAGTTACATTGGAATACCAAGAACCTACACATATGCTCCAAAACAGAAACAGTCAACTCTTCAGTGACTCATAGTCATTAGTATCAGATTTTGTAGTTCTGTACAGACTTTTAAAAGAAAATGAGACAGCAAATTCTCACAAAAACTGTCAGGTAAAGAGACTTCATAAAAGAATCTGTACTATTGTCAACCTTAATTACTAGGTTTACAGTAATTACTGTAGAAAAAACCCACAACTAGCCCTGCTACTTGACAGCATTTAATTTTATTGTACCATACACTTCCCATCTCATCTTTTCAGGGGCAGTTTCCAGTGTGGCACACTGCAACATGAGGCTTAGGAATGAGTCAGTTCAGGAGGAAGGGAGGAGAGAACCACTGCCCAAACCCACCAGAGAAGAGCGAGCCAAAGCGAGCTTGTTTGGGTTTGTGACCACAAGCAAATATTTTGCTTTTCCTTCCCTCCCACCCCATTCAGTAATCAGACATATTTGTGAGCTCAAATTAGGAAACAAGAAACACCCCCCCCCAGCAACAGGTCTACTCAAGGTATTATTAAAAAGTTGCTAATTCTCGTCTAGCACTAACGGGCAAAGACAGCTGTCATGGTAGAGCACAGTCACCTTAAAGTTTGAATGCGTACTTGGGAGGGATGGAAGCAGCCAAGTTCATCCTATGCTGTTTATCCTTTTCTGCAAGACGTAATGCAAGTGGAGCTTCTTCTCTCCCAGGCTGGAGGAAGAGTTACAACACATACATACACAGCCCAAGGGTTGGCCCTTCAAAACTGAATGGGCTGAGGTCCAGCAGCACAAAACTCAAGTCAGTGCTACCTCTTAATGCAGGCAGCCAAAAGACATCCAGAGGAGCACCAGGGAACTGACCCATTTCTCAAAACAGAAAGAACGAAGGGAAAAAAACAAGAAGCAGAGGCTGGCTAATCTTGGTTAGGAATCAGCAAAAGATGGGTTGCAGTTGCAAAGAAATTCTGGGATAAGACTACCCTTAGAAATCCATGTTAGTGAAAGCCACCTCGAACTTCTGTTTCTAAATCAAAGAAAAGAACTCTAAAGAAGCTGAAACCATGTCGCTGCATGAAAAGAATAGAAGATGCATGAAAAGAATGGAAGAAGCCACATAGGTCACAGACTCAAGTTGCCTCAAATTGCAGGTCATTGCATGATGAACACCAGCTCTGGAAGGGCACACAAAAATAGCTACCTTGCACCCTCCTTCCCTTCCTCCTTCTCATGTTCTTAACAGAAGTGTAATTCCCCAAATTCTTCCTGTGTTAAGACAGAGGACTGACATTGCTGTGGCCCTATGTCAGGCAATGTGGAATGAATCATTTCCCAGCTTATTTTGGAGAATACAGATCATAGAAAACAGTTTGGAAAAAAATCTGCCCTGGTGTCTGCCAACACAATTGCAAGGAAAACATTATACTGATTTCCAAAGCATCCATGCAACTCTTAAGCCTTGCTCACAGCTTCAGTCAGGTCCCTACAATGGTTTATGCATCAGCAAACCTCACCCAGCATTACACCATTCTCTAGTGCTGCAGTAGAACAGAAATCCTTTTGCCATAGCTTCAGCTAAAGAAAAGTGAAAGACTATTTCGGTTCCTAGAGGAGAAAGGTCATTAAAGAACTTCTCTAATCATTATGAATGATACTCATTATGATGAATGACAATCATTATGAATGAACTTCTCTAATCGTTCTTTCTCCCCACAAGCATAAGTGTTCTTGTGACCACTTTGTAGCCACTCAAACCTGTAATTCCTATCCTTCCCTAGTCAGAATGTGCTTCATGAATATGGGGGATTTAAAATTATAGCTAGACATCAGTAACAGATCCCAGAACCATCCTTATTTTTTTGCTGTTCTTGAAAACTTTAACCAAAGAACCTTAAACATTTACATTCTGTTGAATCTGAATTTATGCAATCATTTCCTACCATGCTAAGGCTTAAATTGTAGGGAAGTGAAGATTATACAACATTTTGAAGACAAGATCACAGCTCAGAAATTGGGGTTAATAGGTTTTGCAGCCTATGACCACCAGAAGGCATTCCAGGACTCGGGGCTTTCCTTGAGAAAAATTACTGATGAGGGCTACACCTGAGTAGCTCAGTGTGCAGCTCATATCAGTATAATCCCCAAACTGTTTTCTAGCTTCCAAGTTTAAAGCTTTTCTACTAGGCACACAAACCCCAACCCTTTTGTTCTAGCTCTGAACACCCCTGCTCCTGTTGGAAAGCCTCTAAGGATTCTAATTACTCTTAAGTCTACATCAATTCATCTTTGTTCCTGGTAAGCAAGACTTTTTTTAATAGCTCTTTAGTATTCCAGACCAATCTTTTCCAGGACTACTACTTCCAGTCTACAGTCGTCTTCATAATTCCTTCGGGTTTAAAATGAATTTGTCATCTCTTGTCTCCATCTCTATCTTTCTTGAATTCTGGTCAATCAATCAACTCCCACCCATTCTTCCTCCTGAGGCTGGCTGCCCTTTTCGTACTGACCACTCCCAAAGAATCTTTGGTGTTCCCAAGACTGCAACCTGCTACCAGGGTCAAGACTTGCCCTCTAAACCTTCGTGTTTACCAAGTACACGCAACTGCTCGTTTTACAGTGCTGTCCAATGCTCTCTTCCATCACTTCCACCACCACCACAGACCAAATCCTGTCTGAACATCACTATTTTCAGCAACATTTCCAAGCTGGGGATCTTAATTTTTTTTGAGCTCTTCAGGAACATACAGCTGCATCAGGAAGCTGTGCTAGGAGAGTGTACATCCACCTATTCACCCATCATTTTTTAACAGTGGTATACACTAAGTCTGTACTCCTCTGGTGCTTGTACTAAAAATCACTCTCCTGATAAAGCAGGCTGGTCTGCACAAGTCAGAACAGTGTATTTCTGACTTATAAATGTAATAAATCATTATGCTGCCTAACTGAAGTGTTACAGGGATCAACTGTCAGCCACAATGATTATTTAGCATCATTACTCTTAACTGACTTGATTTTTGACAGACAAATTTGAGATTGCCTTTTTTGTTAAGATGATATTAAAGTATCAATCATTCACAAAAAAATTACTGTTAGAGAAGTTTGCAGGCATCACTTTGTCAGTGATACAAATACCATCTCTCAAGCTTACTTTTTCATTTTACTTTTACCTAGTATACATGAAGATTGGTGGTTTTTTAAGTAGGCAAAAATGAGAGTCTATGTTCTTCCTTTTTCTTTCCTATTTTCCACAGCATTATTGTCAACATAATTTGCATGTTACATCATCTTAACTAGTTATTGCATTAGAGGAAACAAGAAAAAAATCTTGCAGCAGAAACAGTTTATGACAGTATCTGCTATAGAAGCCTTCAGCGCTTCAGTTTTCCTAACATAGATTAAAAAGAGATTAAGAGCCATAAACTGTAGGCAGATAGTTAATGTTATTTCAATGGTGTCAAAATGTCTTAAGACATTTATATAATTACCTATATAGCTGTACCAAGGATCATTCTTTTCTTCCTCTGCCCTTCAAGAAGCCAGACCAAAGAGGACAATTTAATCTAACTGTAATTTAGTGAGATTTGAATTCCAGCATAAATTACAGTTATCCTATTTTGTTTTATTAACCAGCATTTTGATAAAACTTAAACTTGAGAATTAGAGAACCAGCCACAATCCCCGTTAAAGCCTCTTTGATGTCACCTCTTCTCAAGGTACATATGAGAATTCCTTGTAGTGGAATACCTCAGGTAGTAACATCAAAATTAGCGCCCATCTGATATTGTCATGCCTCAAGCAAACAAAAAAGCCATCCTAACAAAAAGTCCACATTGACAAAAAAGGAAATTGTAAAATGCCAATCCCCTAATAGCAATAGGATTTAAATTTTTTTTAACCTAAACTCAGTCAAGTAGGATTACAGGTTTAAAGGTAAACTATAAAAGAAAATGACATCATTTCCCATAATTTACTCCAAAACTGGGTTAGACTGTTTACCCTTTCTTCCCAGAATGAAACAGCATAAATACAAAGAATCTCCAAGACCCATGGTACTTGTGAGTGCAGTGTCACATGCAAGATGTGTCGGGGCCCCAGTTAATGTCCAGAGCCTGACTCAAAGCTTAATGAAATTGGTGACTACAGGGTATGAGTTTTCCATAGGAAAAAAAATGGATAAAAGTTATTTTAAACTTTTAATTAAAAAAACCACAAAACAAGACAAAACCAGCCAACCTACCCTTCTCAAAACTGGTTAAAGTCTGGTTACTTCTAGTTCTTGGCACAGAAATCTGTACTTCACATATATTTTAATTTTTGGGGTACCTTACAACCAGGAATGGTATAGCAAAACATTTTTGCTTGTAAGGTTAACTGCTTCACATCTAGAGCATCATTATTTTGAAACAGCAAAGTATGTTTAATTTGTCTTTGGATACCAGAGAGAACCACCTGGTCCTGCAGACAAACACTTTTCTGTATTTTATTTTTAACAACACACAAGTAGAAGAGCACTATTTCAGAGGACTACCCTTTTAGCCAGAAAAAGAGTAGGTAACACAACATAACTCTGCTGTATCAGATCATACATCATAAATATTTATCCAGTGATAAATACTTCTGAGGGAACATGGAAACAAGCTAGTTTAGAAGGAGACCTTGTACTCCAGGTGATATGTCTGATCTTTTGGTTTCTCCTCCCCACCTCTCTCAGGAAAACACAATGACTACAGACATCTGCTATTTGACTACAGACACACAGTGGTGGTGATACAAGTTAATATCATACAAAACAACAGCAACATATGTGAGGCGGCTAGGTTTTCCTACCAGGACACTACTGTTAACCTGCTCATCCAAAATGAGAAACACCTTTACTAAATAAAGGCTGAATGTTTCCTCGTAGGAGGGGAAGGGGAATCCCCGTTCCCTCCCTCACTCCAGCTTTTCCTACAGCATCCTTTCAAGTCTCGTCATTTTAATACTGGCTCTTTTCAATGCCAGATTTTCCTTTCTCTTTTTGCCAAAAGTCTTGTTCTCCTTTAGCAGACAGAGGCTGGAAAAATATTCCTTCCTACATACTTGCAACAGAATATACTTACCACACTGACATGAGCTTTGAACCTATCAAAACTACAAAAAGCAGTCAAATCTAACACAAAGTAAACTAAAACCCAAATAGGGCAATTTCAGTTTTAGAAGAAAGCAGATTCCAACCATTCCTGCCACATTTCTCAGTCTTCAATCTAAGAAAAAAGAAAAAAGTGATTTCATCAGAGCTGAAAGGCTTCAGGTTTCCATAAAATGGCAGGAAGGCATGATTAAGCAGTCGCCTATGCATGAGATGCATTTTCTATTTTCTCTTAAACAGAGAAAGAAAAAGGCAATTATTCTATTATAACACAGAACACAAGCATGAGGCTCTGTGGTTAAGAAAAAAGCTGAAGTAATTTTAAAATAACTTTGCCAGAAGACTTCAAGCATTTCCTTTCTCGTTCCAGGAGCCGGCGTACAAACTAGGCACACCTTATAAACCCCGCCACCAGCCTGGCACTAATACATTCAAGTTTTCGCTTCACAGAAGAAAAACAGCTAAATAGTGCATGCATATGTATGCCCAAACATTTACACATGTACGTATCTTATTGCAAAAAAGCCTGATAGTACTACTGAAAATAGACGTACACCTTGCTTAAATATGAAAATAAAAGCAAGTTTTCACTTGCAATTAGAGCACGACAAAGGCGCCAAAGGAGGCAGACACTCTGTACTCACTGATCCAGGGCCTTTCTCCATAATTGACACAAAATTTTTGGTCGTAACTTGTTTATTGGAGTATTATTTTCTGTCTACCTCAGTTACAAGTTAATAAAAAGTTGTATCTGGCTCCAATTCTGGGTCATTCCATCTGCAACGCTGGAGATGTTTGCGTATTACCCAGTAAGGGGAAGGGTACGAGGACAACAAAATGTCACCACAACAATATTGCTTTTTGCCTGGAGATACCAGTAGCCTTCAGCGGAATATTCTGGTGTGCTTAAAAGTTAAGGATCTTGAAACTATTTGTTGTTTGAAATTTTAGGGTTTGATTCTGTCACTTCTTCTTAGAAAAACTGGTTTACTTAAAGCAAGTAAATCTCCTTATTTGTATCAAAGCCCCAAATCTGTTCTGAATCCAAAATCTCCAAGCAATGATTAAAGGAGTATATTGATACACTACAAATCAATGAATTAAAGTGATACATTACCATCATTAATGTTTTCATCCAAGCCTGTGATGAATTTTGAGTAGCCCAACTAGCAGGAGTCTGTTGAAGGATTGTACACAGAGGCCATAGTGGCTACTAACCAAGAGGGAAAAAACCAGAGGACAGGGAGTAGAAGAGGATGACTTCGTACTTTCAATTACACGGAGTTAAAGCCGTACCAGAATTTGCTGTTATGTATTGTAATAGGAAGAAACAGCGATCTGTGGCTTTGTCAGATGTGTAACCATTAGTATTGCCAAGCAGCTTTCCGCTAAAGAGACTTCGTATTGGAGCGGTGGGAAAGGAAACACTTTCTACCATATCAGACTCAAACACAAAATAATTTACCTTTCGTGTTTCAGCTGAAGCTTCTTGCCAAGTTCGTAAACTCCTGTTGAGACACCACTTCCCTTTACTCCCATTGGAGTCTGTATTTTGCTCTTGCCTGGGCAAGTAACGCAAGACCCACTCATTTGTGGGACAAACATGGTGACACGTGGGGGCAAGTACGGGACTTGACTTTCCTTGCCTGCATCCTGAGTGAGCATCTAAAATAGGCTAAGCCTTTAACCATCTCACCAGTCCCTCCATTACAGGCTTGGGTTGGACACAACTGGCCACATCAGAGGAGGAGCAGCTGTGGTTTAGTCTAGACACAGCATTTCCCCTTCCCTTTACCATGGTCCTGCTTCCAGCAAAGACCCTTTAGTCAGTATGCTGCACAGAGGAGATTGACGAGCACAGGGCTGTGAAAGAAAAAAGACCTGCTAGTTCAAAAAGGAAGATCTCAGAACAAAGCTAGGAACAAAGCAGCTGTGGTACAGTTTGGTATTCACCAAACTTCCCTTCTTGAGGTTTTGCCTACGCTTAGAAAGGCAGCATTAAGCATTCTGGATCCTCCCTTTACGAAGATCTGCTCTTTGAGATCAATGTTAACTAGCCCGTGACGAAGGGCAGACAAGCACGCATGTTTAACCGAACAAGTTCCACCTCAGGGGCTCCGGTCCTACAAAACTGCCCCCAGCCTCCAGTTCCCTTGAGGGCCACCCCTGTTTCTTGGCCATTCAAACATCACGGATGCCAGAGCAATTTATACGGCCTGCATTCAGCTGAGGCACCACAACCATTCCTTAAACGCAGGCACGGACCTGGAGAAAGCCTTACTGACTGGAGGAAAGACTACTGCAACGTGCCCTGCGAGGGACTGCTGTCCTGAACCACCCCGAGCCGCCGGGCTGCACATACTGCAGCGACCTGCCAGCAAGCTGGTACAGGGCTACGTGAGCTCTGCCACCTTCTATGCCGTCCTCCCAGTATTTTTTTAATCTTTTCATAGTTCAAAAATTTTATTATTTATTTGCAGGTACAAAATTAAACTAGAAGAACTGGGTGAAAGTTCTGACTACAGCAGGAAGACTCCTATTTGAAAATACTTCTCACTGCTGCTGGATGAACTCCAGATATATACATGTGCGTTCAGTACCAGAAGTTAAAACAGATTAGTAAGCACTTGTCTCTGACTCTACTTCTAAGCATGCCATGTCAGCATGATTAGTGAAACACGTCCATCGTCATCTTATATTAGAATAACAGCACAGCACTTTCAGTATCCAAGATGCCTTTGCTATTCCTATTCTATTCTTGATTTTAATCTCATGGGTTTTAGCCCCTAATGTGGTAGTCAATAGAGGATATAATCACTTCATCACACTGGTCATTTTCCACAGCTACAGGAAAAACGTTAGTTTCGTTTTCAAGTTGGAAACTGTGTGGGCTGAAAGATCATCTTATTTGCTGAGAACTTCTCATTTTTGTTTCAAAACAAGGTGACACTTTTATAGTTACTTTTTGGTCCTAGGCATATTAGGAAGATTAGGATCCCAAGTATCATGTTTCTTTCTGTAGCTGCATGGTCATTTGTATCTTAACTTCTTTGGAAAGAGTTCGCATTTCAGTATCATAAAAATACTATTATTGCCATTTTCTCCCCCTACAAACATCAAGCCAACACCTACTTTGAAGGGCTTAAGAACAAAGTTTCAATTAAAGCTTCAGAAGTGAATAAAAAACTGCCTTCAGATGTATCAATTCCAAAACGTGACTGAAATACAAGTCTGCTGTAATACCACACTATAAGAGCACATAGAGGAGGACACCTTGCTGTCTCCGCACTTGTGCAATCCAGACCACACAGTGATGCACTGAAGGAACTACGTATTCTTCAAAACTTGATAGCAGGTTGCAGCACTATACGGAACAAGGGTTTTCACATTAGTGCTAAACTGTAGTGAAATACTGTGGTGTGAAGTGAACCAAAGACTTTTAAGAAATGCTCGAGGTGCTATATTGTTGAGCCACCTTGTGGCATTTTTGCTGCATTACAGTGCTACACACTAGCGGACAATAGGGCTGTGATTTGCTGGGTTTGTTCAAATTCAGGCAAGAAAGCAGAAAGCACACAAGTTCAACTATAGCATACTTATGAAGCAGCATTCCCTTAGTAAGGAAAACATGCATTTTGGAAGTGAAGCTACATAAGATCAGCAAAGTGCCAGTGCCAATCAAGTCTTTTTAAGCACTTGGTTATTCCAACCAATAGCTTGGTTGGAAAAACTTGGGTTTTCCACCAATAGCTTCTTACAAAGCAACCTGCTATGCAAGTTCTTAAAAACCACATTCAGGCTGTGCACGTAGAACTCCTTATGGATGAGACAATTGTGGTCTAGGGTATCAGCTGGAAAAATACTCAGCAAGATCAATAAATTCCTCCCCAAGAAAAGTTCAAGAAGAGGCTTTCTTACATTTTCTGAAGGCCAGCTGTAAAATATTCTCACATGCAGTAGCTTTCATACACTTTCATGCACTATCTTTGAGACAAAGTACTACAATCCAAGGTTTGCTGCGACATTGTTAAACTGTTGGGTTAATGTCACTTAAGAAAAAGTGAAGCAAAGCCAGCAAATAGTAAGTGTGGGTCTTCTGAAGCCTCAGATAAAAAAGGAAAGCATTGCTACTGCAGAGGATCCCTAGGCATTAGTGAATCCATGGAATACATACATATGAACTCTCCAAACTCTCTGCACACATGGGATTACTAACTGGGTTACTGTCAGGGCAGGCACAACATTGGTTAACTGCATGTCAGCCCTCATGTAAAATTATTTTATTCCACAGTGATTTATTTCTGCTTCTAAACCCTAAGACAGTACCAAAACACAAAGCTGGTTTCTACACAAAGTGAACATTGTGTGTGACCACTGGCAATATAATAATCTCACCACTCCACTATAACTATTACTTCAAGAGATCCTTTTTGGAATAATTAGTTTTCCATTATTGCCCCTTCTGACACCACAGAAAGCTAGTGGCTTTAAAGAGTTAAAAAACCCACAACGAACCCAACACCTCACACTTAAAGACATTTTAGATCCTTGTTTACCATTATATTCTGCCCATACTGTTCATAAATTTCTTCTGTACATACATTACAAATGAGATAAAAAGAAATACCAACATGCTAACTACAAACATTTTAAAATTAGTTCCAAGCCTCAAAACACAGGAAAACCTATCAGACAAGATCATGGCAGGACACAACACGCACATCACTTCTGGACAAACATATGGTATAGACAATCTCAACACAGTACCAACAAGTCATGTTCTTTCCATCAGCCCCAAAAGTTTCAAAGTAATGGAGAAGATTTACAAGACCTTAACTGGTTTTATAGTCTTTTCACAAACATTAGGAAAGTACTAGTAAGTAGCATTGTTGGGATAAGGCACACAGATACTTCACTGGAACACCCATACTCACTTGACAGAACAGTAAAAACAAGACTTATTTACAGCCTTAATTGTTTCCCACTCTATCCTTTACTGAAGTCATGAAACCACAAGTCCTAATCTTGACTCTAGTTCCTTAACAGTCTTGAAAAAGGCGGAACGCAGATAACCACAGGACAAACATAGAGATGCTCTAACACAGGCTCTTGCCCATTTCCTACCACCATCTTCATTGTGCCCACTTCCTTCCCTCCCTTGACCAGAAAACTTCCCACAACCTTCAAAGTTTCAGGCTTCCCCACTTTTGCAGCAAAAAGGAAGTAGGGTTGGGACTGGTAAGAAGATATATAATTGGAAGCTGCAATACACATTGGATTAAAGCACGCCACTGAAGAGAACAGAATAACCAGCTCAATCTAAAAAAGCCTTTCTCTCAAGCGACAGCTTGAAAGCTGTTAAATGAACAGTTAAAAAGAAAAAATAGGGAGAGGTCTTTGAGTGGGCTTGAGGGCAGTCCCAGACACCTCAGTCTCAAAATCTCATCCACCCCCACAGCTTCCAAAAGATTTCCAAGTAAACTTGATTTACAGCAGTGGACTTCTTCAAAATATCTCCATTTGCATCACAACCTCACTTAAGTTAACCAGTTTAGGAAATTCATATCATCCCATGATACAGCTATCTAAATCTGGGATGAAGCCCCTCAGGACAACACCTACCAAGCTAATTACTTTATGCCATGTTTCAATAGGAGGAAAGCATCTGTAGTATGTTTGTGCTTTAACTACAATATTATCAAAGAATCACTTTTTCTTAAGGCTAGAAAACACATGCTTCTACATTTTTCAGTTTGCACCATGCCAATTATCATCAACATCCTGAATCAGTGTGGTTTTAAAGATACATGCCACGTGCATTGCCATTCTCACATGCACCAACTGATGCACCATTTCCTCATGCCAAGCAATATCCACACAATTACAACTTAAAACAAAAAAAAATATGGTTTTCTTAAGATCAACTTTGTACTTTATCTTCCCTCAATAGTTCTGGAGTGGGGGGTTTGTGTGGAAACCAGGGATGTTTTGCATCTCCAGAATTACTTGGCTTGGAAGACAGGATGCCCTGTGGGAACTTGGCAAAATGCAAACTAGTTAAAGGGCAAAAAATTAACAGCTCACCTTTTCTTGGCTTCTTAGATTTACATAACATCATAGACAAAGTAATAAAGCAAAAGAATTTGAGTAGGGGTGAGACACCGTATAAGTTAAAGACACAAAGAAGAAGAATTAATCACAACAATAACAATAAATCTTAAGGGTGGGTAGCTGTCTGCTGCATTTCATGAAACATCTCTACCTGCTTATAAGTATTCAGGGTAAAGACTACAGTTGATACGAATCCAGTCATTTCACATTTAATAAAACTTAAATAGCCTTTGTGCCAACGACCCAAGGTTTGTACAGGCGGGATCACATACACTTTAAGCAGTGAAAAAGTTGAGATGTTTCTAAATAACCAAGTTTTGCAAAGCTGCAAACAGCATTACAACAAGTCAACTTTTGATTGTAATGTTTAAGTTAAACCTGAATCTGCTAACTTTTCTCGTGTGAGCAGAAAGCTTTAAGACCTTAAGATATTTAAGACTATTTTATATATATATTTTATATATACTTTAAGATATTTAAGACTAAATCTAAATAACTCAAGGATATTTCAAAAATGGCAACGCATGTTAATTTAAGTAAACACTGAATAATATATCAGCATGGGAATCTGCACTGGTCTTGTTACTAAAATAATAAACATCAATGAATACTGATAGAAGGCATGCTTATAAAAAAAGAGTATTAAAATGTTAGAACATCAGACTATCACTCACTATTTTCAAAACACTCCTCTGTCCATCAGTTTACTATTGAAATAATGGTATGAAATGCATTGAATGAGGTCTGTGTCAAAAGGAGTAAGGAATATTCAATAAGAATACAGAAAAAGAAAATCCTGAAATAGTGGTAGACTGCCCCCACGTTAAAATCCTTCAGCAGCCAGATTCTGAATCCCAGAGCAGGATTTAGTCAACATAAAACATACTCATTCATCTACATAACCATCGCCAAAAAATAGGATTAGGTTTAACCAGCTTCTTGCAAAACATACCCATGCTTCCCATAAGTAAGCCACAGGCAGGCATTATGAAGGCTGCTTTCAGGCAAAGTGAGAAATTTGTTTTTAAATCTGTAACTCAGATAGTACTATTGCTCAGGAAGGAAAGGGCTCATAGACACAGGGCCTCTGCAGACAGGTAATTATGCAACTCAAAAATGCCTGTTAACTTTTCTAAAACAGCTGATTCGCATCTCATCTGCCTATAAAGGCTCTAATCTAGATTTAGAGAATATTCAGCTCTTCAGTAAAAGGAAATGCATCTCCCCTGTCTAGACATCCAATTTAAAAAGAGGGCAATGCTTTTTCAATTTCAACTAAAGAACACATATGCCAGAAACTTCTTTTATCTAACATTTTTGAAACTCATACAGTAGTTTTATTCATGAAACTGAAACCTGTAAATACAAACCAACTATTTATTTCCCCCTCAACTGCAACAGTATAGTAACTTTAATGGCCTGTTTCATGTAAAAATGCCACATAATCCTATATTGTAGGCTTTTGCTGTTCATGGTTACATAAATATTTATCCTAATTAATTTACTGTGAGTTGTTAACTTTTCACACACATGACAGAATTATTACTTTTGTTCCAGAACTGAGATTTTCCTAGAACCCATTTGATGGAAAGTCATAATTTTACAAAGAGCATTTCAAACTGGGTAATTCTCTGCAACGCTGCTCGCGTACAACAACAGTTCTGGACTTTAACCCTCTGCTGGCAGCGACATGGGTTTCCTCAAGGCTGAAGCGTTAATACCAGCATGCATTTGCACTTCAGTCGAGAAATAGGAACACTCAGCTCTGAAGCGTTAAATACAGAAAAAAGTAGGCAACGCGAAGAGACTGCCTGAAAACCAGCAATTCGGATGGCAAGTTGTACGGCTGTGCGTCTAACCATGACTTCGCTGTAGCTGCGGAGAGGCACAAGCAACAAATAAATGTTATTGACCTTATTAGAAGATTATTTTTTTTTTTAATAGAAAGGAACAAAACGGGAAACCTACAGTCTGAAACTATCCTGACCTGTACATTCCCATGGCAACGAAAATCTAGTCGATAATGGCATTCACTAACTTAAGCAATCTGATCAAGATTATGATCAATCAAATCACTAAGCTCAGGGAAGCAGGGGGAAGCTACTTAGCCTTTTTTTTTTTTTTAAAGCACAGACAAATGTGACACACCAGCACTGTTTCTTCACACGTATGCTTCAGAAAAGTAACATCAATAATTGGGCCAGAGTAATATACCGATTTCTCCATCAACCAGAAGATAATCCAACAGTGCTAGATCGTGACATGACCAAAGATCAACTTTCAGAGAAAGTTTTCTTTATTATTGTGGCTTTCAGCAGCACCTTTAAGTCTTTAATATCACGCTTATTTTTATTTTAAAGTACCTACTGAACTGATGCGAAGTTCAAGGAAAAAATATTTTTAGTTTCTACTTTCCAAGTGTAATTTGAGAGAAGCCAGCTATGCTGGCATACACATTTACTTTCAACTGAAGTGTATTAACACTGAAAAGTAGTTTTATTCTGCAGTAAGGAATACAGGAAACTAGAAACAAGTTTTCCCTTTAGCAGATTATCCAAGTACAACTGATATGTAAATACTCAGCAAGGGAGCTGAGGTACAGTCCCAAGTCAGTGCATTTAAGAGCAACTCACTGAGCACATTTATTACAACAGTTTTGTCTTCATGAAAATGTTTTGCCAATAAATCTGATAAAACAAAGCTCAAACTAGAGACAAGCTGTTTTATAAGATATGAATGGTAGGATACATTTTAGCAAAGTGAAATCTGCCCAAAGGGGACCTGTCGAATATGTAATTACTTTTAAAGCATCTTAATTGTTTCTAAAACTAGATATGGCATTTAAACTAGCCATTTTATTATTAAGACCATGCTTGGGTTCAACGTTATGTAGCATCTGTTACACCACTAGAGTACTGAAACAGTATGTTTACCAGATGAGTATCTTGAAGATGCAGCACGCTAAGAGCTCATGGACTGTTGGAAGTGGCCATTTAGGAGGGTCTCTGTGGTAAGAATGAAAAACACCGCTCAAAGACTAATGTAATTCTAGCCACAGATATGGATCTTATCGGCAGAATTACATAAGGTCTAAGGTATTCTTTGCTGCTAGAAATACAGGCAATAAATCAGTTACAATGAGAGGAGAGGAAAAAAACCAAAACCCCTCACAACTATCATCCCTCCCAATACAGGATGCATGTTAGAATTATTCCGTTTATCCCCAAACTTGCCAGAGTTTATATTCTCACTCATGTATCAAATATTAATCAAAAGTGATTGTAATATAGCCATTTTTAGAGTCTAACTTCAGAAGTGTTTAACTGTAAAAAAACCAAAACAAAAAAGACCAAACCCAAAAGGTTTAGAAAATTCTGTTAAAAGGGCTTTCCAGCTTCTTCCTATATTTAATAGGAGCCATATAACATATGAATACTGAGCAGTTACATTTATTGGCAGAGATAACTGCATAAGAAAAAAGTCTCCTCTTAATTGAAGTTGTCCATCGCTTCCAGCCTTGAGATAGTCAGTTCAAGTGGTTATTGTATTCAGGCAGAAAAACCTCCAAGATTTTGAAAACGGTTAAAATGATCTCCCGCTTCTGTGAAAAAGTACCATTTATCACAGTGTCTCTCTCTAATACTGCTGGGATTATTACTTGGCATAGAAACAGCTCTACTCTTGAACTAGTTCGGAGTTTTCTGACAACGCAAAGGGATTTTACAAGGAAAACTCCAGCTAAATCAAACTCTTCATGGGAACATATAAGAGAGAATTTCCACCAGGAAAAATACTGTGGGTTTGTTGAGCACATGAGTTTTCGTTTTGGGTGTCCACCCCTCCCAAATCTCTGGGGTAGCATATCATAAAGAGCAACATCCCCAGCCGGACAGGCAACAGTGTCTACCAAATCAAAGCAGTCTTCAGCCTAGAGCTGAACCTTCCTAGGTGACAACCAAAGCCACAGGTTATCTGCTGGTCTGGAGCGGGCATCACAGCTTCCATACAAAAGGTGGAATTACTGAAGTGTACATATATGATCTGAACTAAGAATAAAAACTATCACCCAAAACAGCTCAGGTGGGTACCCTAATCAGCAGGCAGCAAGATGATTTTTCCCTGTCTCAGAATATACAAATAACCTAAGTTTAGTTTACTCATAAAGGAGCTTAATAACGAAGAACTCTCCACGAAATTTTCCCCTGAAAGACTAAGTTTCAAAGCTATACAACCCACTATAGCCATAGGGACACATTTGTACATGGCCTTTACAGACAACCACTAAATACAATATTTACTTGTTCAATCAGATCAACTAGTACAAAAAAAACCAAACAACTTGGATGATTATGTGAAAACTCATTTCAGACATGCTTTGGTCAGAGAGATGAGGATCAAAGCACAAGTTTCACTGAGCTGACAAGTAGTAAATGGCTAGATAGATCTTACAATTTTAAATGCCTGCAAAGAATAAAAAAAAAAAAAAGAGAGACTAATAGTTACCAAGTTGATTACCTGACCTGAAAGTGGGTTGTCCCCACTTCAGCAGCCAGAAGCCAACAAATTCCAGTCTGCAGACTCCATACAAGCTATATCACAACACAAACAAAAACATTTCAGCATAAAAATAAAGCTGATGCTACCACCCATATCATTCTTCATGGTTTAATCAAGTTCGATTCACAGTTACTCTCCAGTTTTAACCTGAGTCCTAGTGTATATGTAATCACAGACCAGTGGAAGGCTACAACAGATGTTTCTGTGATTTGAAGCAGGCATTTCTTAGATGAACTTTCTCAGATGAACACACTGTGATAGCACTTAAAGGCTAAATGGAGCAGATAGCCTCAAGCACATCTAGGAGCTTGTCTTTTTAGACTACCAGCTAGAGATCTCAATTACCACAAAAGTATTCTTATTGCAGTGCTGCATGTCTAATATATAATTATACATTCCTTCTGTATAGATCTTCTGTAATCCATAGTTATAAATTTCTTCTGTATAGATCTGTGAGCAAATTGACCTTACAGACTGTGCAGGTTGCAAAAGTCCCATCCCTCCTGATGACACCCAGCCAACGCAATCTACCTGAGGTCTCAACATACCCTGCTGTAGCAGGCTCTGCATTCCCACAGCTCACTGGAATTTCTCAGGCACATAGAAAGATGCATACCAAAATGGACGTGCTGCCAAATCAACTAACAGGTGCTGGGTATACATTTTAGACATAACAGGAACAGTATGGACAGCAATCTTAAAAGATCTTCATATCCACCACTGAGCTCTAGTTCAGAAGCTAAGGTTTTTATTTAAAGGCCTGTAAATGTAAGCATATGGAAGGCGACTCCAACAGTGCCCAAGATCAAGGCCTATAAAAAAAATTGTTCCATACAAGAAAAAAGCTGCCTTTTGGTTTTTTTAATCACACCAGGTTTGCCTTCTCAGCACAGGGAATATTTGACTATGATGAATTTATCTTAAGCGCTTTCATTCGAAGACCACAAATCTCTCCAAACACCTGAAAGAGAAAACACCACTTTTACTGCCTTAACTTCAGACTACCTGTTACCTCAGAAACTGCTAAATGCGCAGTTATAAAGAGGAAATAGCTCCTAACAAGTCAGTAACTGTTCAGAGCCAAAGAGATCCCCCTTCCTTGTGGGGTTTCAGGGCAGGGAGTGCATTCCCCCACAGAGAAGGAGAACAAATTAATGAGTTCAGCAGGATGAACTTGAAGATGCTCATGATGCCTAATTTTTCCTGGATTGAGGAAGTAAAAGAGAAAGGTGAAACTGTTCTGGTACAGGTCTTTACTAACAATAGCTTCACGTTATCTGTACTTTAATTGTGACAAAATTCTAGAGTCCAGTACATTACACATATATGCGTGAACCAAAGTGATGATGCATAGTCGTACAATACCCAAAGTAAAGAAGAAATGTGGATAAATCTACAGAGCAGCTCATGCTGATCACTGCTCTTAGTTGTTCTGATTCTCAGAGGACGCATACCCACTAATAAAAGACAGAATTCTCTTTCCATAATTCCCCTGCGTACACACACAGGCAAGAGAAGAGACCAAAAACACAGAAGAAAAAGATTAGACTTCTGATGTGCTAGGATTTCTGAAGGTGGCCGCCATCCCCCATCAATTTTTCTCACTAACTGGAGTCTTTCAACATCTGTGAAAGTGAAAAATAGTACCTTCACTATGTCCTCAATTCAGTATGAAGTGTTTCCAAGTTGAAAATGGGCCTCTGGGATAAAGTAAAATGAAAAAAGATGTGGGAATCTGAATAATGCCACATCACTCAATTTCTCATCCCATTATAGTGAAAAATACACAAGTTGTTAAAAACCTTAAGGGACAAACACAAAAGAAATTGTGCTTACAAAAAATTGTAAGAAAATGTAAGACTGTAGAAACCTCTCTCATATTTCATTCTGCAACTTTGCTTTCCTTTTAGCACACACAAGTGAGCCTTACTGTGAAACTACCATCTGCTTTTCAAAACGTTATCCTCCAATGCTGTATGTTATAAGATGCCGTCGATAACTCCTTTCAAGACATGATTTCAACACAAGATAAAAGTTTGGTATTATTTGAATAAAAACAAACCCTATAGTTCAACTTACACAGTGACGTTCAAGTTTTTATATTGTACAACTAGTCAAAGCAGTAATCAAGACCCAGCTGAATTTTTGAATTATAGAATCCAATTTAAATCAGAAAAAAATTTTAAAGTTACGTGATTTGAGTCAGTTTAAGTATTACCTATACTAGTTCATTAGGATCCTCTCCCATACTTTGCCTAATTAAGAGCTTGCAATTTATAATCCTACAAGACTTCTAGATTAAATAAATTTATCAGCTACAGTCTGTGTTGTCTTGCCCTATCCATATCATATCAATTGAGAGCAAAAATAATGGAAACCAATCAGACAACAGCAACCAGCATAGCAGGACATTCATTCCCAGGTGAGGCTGGAAAATTAAGTTAATAGCGGCAAGGCAATGACCACAGACTGTTCATTTGATGCTTGACTGTACTGTAAAAATCCACCATGTTACACTCTTGAGTTGTTATAAGATACAGTTTGCATCCAGAAGTTAACTGAAAGAACACCTATGAGCACCTGCCTGTATCTTCCTGTCTCTTCTGTTTCTGTACAGAAGTTTTGACTGAAATCATACTCGTTGTGCCACACTGGCATCTACTTTAGTTCATGGCTCTGTTAACTCGTAACAGAAAATCAGTCCACACAGCTAGCACTTCCAAAGAATACAAGGCTAAATCACTTCTTAAAGTTGGAGCAATCTAGTTATAATTTACAAGTCTTTATGAAACACCCAACAAATTACATACATTCTGCTATTTTATTACCATTTTATCTTGCTAAAACTATTCGAAAGTCTTACTGTCAAAGCAAGTAACAGGAAAGAAGGGCAAACTCCTCAAATCCCCCTTTCCAATCGCTAGATTAAAGGCTGTGAGTCGGTTTGATGAATGATTGTGGCTCAACTCAAATCTTGGAAAAGGTTCTCTATCTTACAAAGCAAGAAACCTCACTGCAGGAAACAAACTGACTATGACTCTCCTGTCACAAGTCTTACACAACAGTATTTTTCTCTGTATTTATCGGCATTCCCTTGTTCTGTTACACCAATCTTTTACTATGAGGAAGGCAATACATTCAAGTAAAACTGGAAGGTCCCATTTTTAAACGTGTCTAGTACTCCTTTCAAACAGAACGGTTTTCAGAAGTACTTTTGTTTCTAAACTAAGAGCTATTTACATAAAAATTACAGCTTTGCAATTCTTAAAACTCCAGCTTCTTATTGAGACTATAAGAGTCAAACTTGAAATTAGTTTTTTTTAAAATGCTTTCTAGCACTGATGACATTTTCTAGGACATTTCACAAAGTTTCCATAACAAGTTTCTCTGGGTTTATCAAAATTGCAAGATTAAGAAAACTTACAATGTTCATGTTATTCGATTAAATGACAATCTGGAATTCGAGCTGGTTTTTTTCCCCAGGGGAATTAAGTTATTAGTATTTCAGTAGCCCTGCTGTTATATTTCTGACTATTTCATAGCTGTAGTAAACTGACCTGTGAGCTTTGGGTGCTGTACACCTCCAGTCTTGGTAATCTAACTTCAACAGTTTAGTCAATGTCTTAGCTGAGATACTTCCTTAAATCCAAGTATTTTTATTTGATAACTCTTCTAAAGAAGCAAAGAGAAGCTATGTATACTTTTTTAAAGATGTGCACATTTATAGTAAAATTTTTAGCCTAAAATCTCTACTATAATTATAACTATTTAATTTTAATGACTTAATCTCTCTCCTCCTTTTTGAGGAAAGTGTTACCCAACCCCTGGACCTATAGTCTTCCTCCTGTAAAGGCTGAACCCCTAATTTTGTTTCCCTTTGCTGTATATTTGGAAACCATTAAAGTAAACTGTGAACAAGACCATCATTAAGAGTACCAGACACCTGCCATTATAAAAAAAAACAACAAAACTTCTCCCGAGTCACAGATAATCTAGCTAAGCTTGAAGAGCTCATGGTGGCTTTTTCTACGGTTTTATTTGCCTCTACAGAGGGAAAGGGTGGGAATTGACTATTTCCAAGAAAAAAAAAAAGGGGGGAAATATTGTTTAGTGTCTGTGGAAATATTCTTAACACCTCTGGTATAAGGATCCAGCTTCAAAGTTGAATCTGCTTGAATAACTAATTTGCTTGAATTCCCACAGGCTGCTGCTGGCTATAGGACAGCCTTTACCTCCTGTTAGAGTGCAAGCCATGGGCAGCAGGAAAACAAAGCGCAGAGTCTGGTTAAGGTAGATTAACTGACCTGTACAGCAGAAGGTAAAACTAACCATTTACTGCCTTAATTTCTCCCCCTCAAATGCACATAGCTTATCGAATAAAAAAAATAAAAATTAACCTTTCTGAAGAATAAAACCCCCATGTACCGAATTTCACATTTTATCCAAGGCAGACACATTTCTAGGGTTTTTAAGCTAGATTTTAATACAATTGTTTCTAAAAGCCCTTAAAAATTAGCTGCACTACCACAGACTAAAGTTTGCAAGAATTAAAGCAGTACATGATTGCTATATATTTGAAAGACTAAGAAATCCCCAAACTGGAAGAAGTTGCTGGCTAGACACCTAGGATGACTTTATTGAAATCTCCCACAACAGCAGCTTCTTCAGCAGGTGCACAGAGAATATTTCCTTCACTTGAATTTATTCAGCTTGTTAAATTGAATAACAAGTTTTTTCAAAGCCATGAGCAACTTTAAATAGAAAAGCTGGAAGAAAAACAAGCTTTCCAATCTATAAAACATGAATAAAGAAATCTTCTTTCACTTGATGGCAGGAAGATTTCTACTCTGAACACCTTTAAAAGGAGCACAGAAGGAAGCAAGCCATGGAAGAAGCCCCTGCCCATCACACTTGAAACCACTGGTGGCTGCCTGATAGGTGGTACCTTTCCTTTCTGTTGTTTTTGGGTGTAGCCCAGCTCCTGAGCTGGAAATCGTATCTTCACTCTTCTACCCCAGGAGAGTTAAAACTTCTCTAAGTATAAGGGTTTCCAACTGTTAGTGCCTCATTCATTTTAACCGAGGCCAGGCTGGCCCCAGCCAGAGGAAAATATTATCGTGCAGTAAACAATCAAAGGACTATTCATTCATAATACTAAAAAGAATAAAACCTAATATGAATATAGTAACACTGTTGTTCAAAAAGAGTAACATTCTCCTGGTTAAGAAAAGCAATACCAAAGGTAGTCTACAACCCATACTCAATAGCCAGCATGTTTCATGGTGTGCAGGCTTTGAAAATTAACTCATTTTCTAAAGGACTGAACAGTACAGAAATACCAAGAAAAGCCAACAAGATTAAGTAGCTGACTTAAAAATCAAGGCCCTTAACTGCATGATTGCAACTGTGATTCAGGTCAATATACACCCCAGTTTTTAAGGAACAGACATTCCAATTTAACCCCCAAATACCCACTGTGTGGATAAGGAGACAGTAAGGTACAGACAGCACAGAAGGACTTGTTGGCCTTTATATTTGGAAGAAAGCGTGTCCATAAACAGAGCTACTTTTGACATAACAGGACCACTAGTTCACCACAATTATAAATTGTTCTCACATGGAGAAACTTTGAATGAAACACATATTTAGATCATGCAGAAACAATTCCAACTCTAAGGGATTTCAAAGTAGTACTCAAGAAAAAATGAAACACTTTCTGCATGCTGAGACCCATAGCACCCAATACAGGAAAAAACTACAGTAAATTCATATTAATGCTATATTGTGGGCAAGTATTGAGATGAGGGAAACCTTCAACACTTCCTGAAAAGCCACAGATTTTATCTTTAAAGTTAAAATAAATGTGGGTTTGACCATCCATGAATTAGTGTTTAAACGATTCTTATAAACTGTGGCATACAAACTAATGTCACAAAGCTGCAGCAAGTGTACTTGCTTTTCTACTGCATTTTGGTTATACTGCACATCACTTTTTTAAAACTCTGCCAATATTACCAAAACCAAGCCCAAACAATGAATAAGCCACTCATCTGACACACACATTTTCACTGGATTTAAAAAAAAAAAAAAAAAAGAGATGAGAGCTCACATATCTCAGAATACAAATGCAAAAATATTTGCAAATGCTTTTCTTGTTGCACATTACCCAGGCCTTTTAGGACATTGTGTTAGAGTTGGGCATTTTCTTAATTGCTTGCAAAACTTGCTTAAGAGGCTGGAAAAAAATTGTCGAGAAAATAACCCTAGAAATAGAAAAATAAAAATCCCAGCCTAAAAACGTCAAAACAGCATTCGCGCAAGTCTCCCACAGTGGACCTACTGTATTATGTCTGGTGGAATTTGGCATTTTTCTCTAGAGCCAGTCAATAACAGGAACTTGATCATAAATGCCCTGCTTTCCGGCAAGCACGGCAGCCTCAGCTGCACAGCCTAATGAGCCAGGGGCACACCAGTTTCAATAACAGCTGGCAGAAAAGTCCACCAGAGAAGGTTAAAAGTTTTTTGTTTGTTTTTAATAAAGCCAGAGTTATTTCTTTGTTATAGCAAAAAAACCCCTCCTGTTTCTCTCAACACTAACTTACTGAAGACGCAGCATTTCTGCTAAGGCTCCTTGTACTTAGAGCACCACATTAACTGGTGCAAGTCACCACATGAACATATTTATCTGATTTTGAAGTTTACTAGCCTTTCAAATTAGAAACTGAAAACAGGCAGTTTTTCATTAGCCTGAAGATATTACTACTATAAAAAAGGTAACATCTTTGTAACATTATCCCTAATAGTCTTCTTATTCCTTTTTAACTCTTAACTGTGTTTTCACATGGTTCGTAAAGCAGATTCATCAGTTTATTGGCTTTTGAGAGGACTCCTGTAACACTCGGGGAGGGGGGAAGTATTGTTGAGGGACCACTAATACATAGCTCACTGTTTATACTTCGTATGTGTAAGAATCCCTTAAGACCTGAAGTAAGAAAGCCTTTACATGAGGCTTCCTCCCCACAAAAGAATATTTGCTATAAAACTAAATATCTAGAATTTTGAATCCTACTAAAAGTGAAAAATAATCAGTAATATCAATATGTACGTAACTTTTGGTATTAAAGATGTCAGCTTCATTATAATTAAAGCACTGAGATCATTTCCTATGAAAAAGCTGTTCAAGTTTTAGTTTAGCTGGGAGTTTTCAACCTCAATCTTAAACTGAGAATCAAGATTTAGAGCACAGGCATTTTCTGTGGTTAAAGAAAGTCTTACTCACATTCAACATACTGCAGTCACTTGATTCAACATTATAAATCTACAAGAGGTTTCTGAACAGTATCAAAACTGATTAGACACCTGCACGCACACCTCATTTCTTTTAGGGTAGAAATGCCTGTAGCAGTCCAGAGCCCTCAAATATTTGTGTGGCTAAAATCTGCACTCATTTGAAACAAGATAGTTTTTGACTGGCACCTTCTTGATTAGTGTATGAGTTTAGTTCACATTTGTCAGCTCGCAGCAGTTGCTGAGAGGGGTTCAAATCCCAGCCTCCATCTGCACACAGTTACAGCAAAATAACCAATGGCCACCACCTATGCCAAATTTAACCTAGAAAACTGAGATTTTTTTTGTTGTTAAGGTGACACCTCAGTGCTTCAACTGGAAGTTGGCATCACCCACAAGTACGCCCAAGTCCATACCTCATGCTTAGTTGAGGCTGATCCCCGTGGGCTCCATCCAACCTCCCACTTTGCATTGGCCCAGTAGCCAAAACAGAGCAACACAGCTCCATCCTCTTCTGGCAGGGAATGTTTCGGACAAATTTTTGCAGTGGGCATTTGTCCTATCATAGCGCTCTGGAGCAGAGCTGAGCATTGTATTCGCAACTCCAATAACACCATGGGCTACAGCCTCATGGAAAACAGATACCAGAAGATGACATGCACAGGAGAAAGACCCTGCAGATCACTCCCCCGAACCAGGACTGTCTCCCTGAGCAAGGCTTTCCAGGCACCTCAGAGAGAAGTCTGACAGAGGCTATGATTTCTTTTCCTCAGAAATGAATGAAAGAAGAAAGCGCATGCACCAAAGATATTTAATGTCTCCCTCATTGCTGAGAGGACAAGAAGAATAAAGGAACAGGCAAGCTGAGGGAGAGAGAGCGAGCCACAGCTGGATTCAGTATCAACGTTATTGAAAAAGTCATTCCTCCTTGCCTTTCTTTCCTTTCCACCTTCATTTGAGGCTGCCAGAAAAAAGGGTCCTCAGCTTCTGGAGACAGATAGAAAAAGGAAATTGCAATGTCTTTCTACTCATTTCTTCCCAAAGGTCCTCTGCTCAGCTCTCCATCCACCACTAGCACCAAGTACAGTGGCCCCAGTAGCCTCACAGTCAAAACATTCCTGCTGCTTCAGGCCCTACTTCTCACCTCGTTCTTCCACACCTTTTCTTCTCTCTCATTAATGAATAGGGTAGATAGCAGTTATAGGACTGAATCTGGGCAACACACCAGACAAGCAGCAGCCTATTAAGCATAACATAATTTGTAGATATCTTATTTTGCACAGAATATTTTTTTCTTTTGATAGTCATGTACAAGTGGCTTTAAAATATTCATTGAACAAGCACGCACTGTTGCTATTTATCAAGCATTTTAAGTCACTTCCAGATTTAATTACATCAAAATTGAAGACTTTTGCTATGCTCCATGTTTATGATATGTAAGAATGAGCGATTTTGCATTCTCAAAGTTCAAAGATATCAAAAGAAGATACTCAGGAACAGTAGCGTGCGTTCACTACACTTGGGAGAAATCCAACATTTCCAACACATTTGTGTTCCAAAACTGAAAAGGTCACTACTAAGAACCCCAACGCATAAGATGACAGTCATTGTACTATAGCACAAAGACTATATTTGGCATAATACACCAACACAGAAGGGAGGTTATCACTGTAGCACACGTGGTACTTGCAGAGCCTCTATACTCGAACTGTGACAAACAACATCTGTTTCATTTTTTAAATAGTTCAGAAATAGCAGTAAGTCATTGTTTTTTAGCCATAAAAAAATTGTCATAGGCTGTTATTCAGAAATCAGAAAGTCATAAGAACAGCCTATCCCAAGCAGTTTTCTGATGGAAAGATTGCTGCTCCATTGTAATCTTTGGTCAAAACAGAGCATTAGCTAGCTTCAGTCAGTTGTGGCATGTCAAAAAGTTTTTTAAAGGATGAATTTAAACATATAGGCTATGATAGACACATGCCTCCACAGTGACAAGCCACATAGAATTTGAGGGGTTTGTTTTTAATACTAGTAACTAACAAGGTGCCCTTTTACTGTCAAATTCAAATGGCAACAAAACACTCACTTTAAGTATAAAACTCTACTCATTTCAACAGCATTTCAATTAGCGTTCTGCAGGCTAATCTCCTCTAAAAGACCAAAATTTCATCATCTTCACATGCAGAAAAAGGAAGAAAAACACAATTGTATTTGTACCTCCATCAGTTTCCAGAACAGTAAGGGTGCCAGCATGTCTCTACAGCCAAGAATTTGACTCTAATTCCATGAAGAAAGTTGCCTGCAATGAAGCTAAGGTGATGAAAAAGACTGGTAATCACACCATCACTTCTTGTGCATTGCTGCACATCAGTAGCAAAGCAACAGCACAGTTCTTAGAATTTAATGTATTTATCCATGAGGAATCTGGACTATAGGGCGCACTGCAAGTAACAACTAGCAAACCATGGCAGAGCAGCATCGGAAAACATGCCTCAAATCCTTCTGTATTCCATATATTCCATACAACCCAATACTTAACATTACTATTTAAATTAAGCCTTACCCCAATTCTTAAGACCAAGGTGCTGCCCCCACTTGCCTCACCAACAGGCACAGCCATAATGACACCTCATGCTACAATACCTCAGGTCACAAGCAGTAGCAAAACTATTTTTTAAATTGAATGAAAGGACCACCTCTAGCACTATTCCACATGGGGCAACAAATTTATCTGGCATACTGTAAAGGCACTCAAAAAGGATGAATAAAAACTCACGGACAAGCTCAAGCAGGTCCAGAGGAGGGCCACAAAGATGACCAGAGGGCTGGAGCACCTCTCCTGTGAAGACAGGCTGAGAGTTGGGGTTGTTCACCTGGAGAAGAGAAGGCTCCAGGGAGACCTTAGAGCAGCCTTCCAGTACCTAAAGGGGGGCTACAGGAAAGCTGGAAGGGGACTTTTTACAAGAGCATGTAGTGACAGGACAAGGGGTAATGGCTTTAAACTGAAAGAGAGTAGATTTAGATTAGATGTAGGAAGAAATTCTTTCCTGTGAGGGCGGTGAGACACTGGCACAGGTTGCCCAGTGATGCTGTGGATGCCCCATCCCTGGAAGTGTTCAAGGCCAGGTTGGAGGGGGCTTGGAGCAACCTGGTCTAGTGGAAGGTGTCCCTGCCCATGGCAGGGGGGTTGGAACTACATGATCTTTAAGGTCCCTTCCCATTGTATGATTCTATAATTATTTCTACATAAGTTTTATCAAAAGAAAGCTTGTGCTTAAGGACAAGTTGCTTTAAAAGAAATTACTGTTGGAATAAAAAATGGCTGGAATTTTGCTTAACTATACTTTTCTGTAAGAAAAAACATAAGTTCAGAAAAGTGGTAGCTACAGAAGACCTGGGTGTGAAGTGCAGAAAGGTACCCTTCTCCAATAGTCCTCATCTCTGCCACCAAATTCCTATACTGTGCAAATCACATGTGAGACTAAGATATGGGCATTAATGATGCATTCCTCGTTTTCCAAGGGCATTAAGGCAAGATCTTTGGGGCCGTCAACTGGGAGAGGTTCTGAAAAGGTCAGAGCAACAGGTAAAGGAACCTTGCTCCTCATGTACCAAACATATTTGAAAAGCCCACAAGGAAGCCACTAACTTCTGGTGAGTGAGGTTCAAAAATCTCAGTGTAGAACCACGCTTTCAACACAGAGAAGGGCTGCCTTCTGCTCTCCCTCTCTGTCCCATACTAGGCAGCATGTGGCTACAAGGCAAGTCAGATCAGCTCAACAATCCGGTGAAAACCTTTTCCCCCTTGCCTTCACAGTCAGTTTGTTGATCAGACTTCTCTCTACAGGAGAAGTCTCTTCTCTCACACCATACCTGCAGAAGCAGCCAAGTATCTGGGCAAGGGCTGCCTTTTGCTCCCTCACATACTTCAACGACTTCACTAACACCACAAAAAGGGTCCTTAATTCTTGCTCAAGTTTCACTGTTCAGCCAAACTCATCTGTACTGCCCCTCCCCACAGCTATCCTCTGCCCTCTCTCCCTGACTACCACCTCCATGTAGCCAACATCCAGCACCAGCTTCTTGCCAAGCCAGATCCTTAGTGAGGTTTTAATCATCCACTTCAGCAGATGACCTCTGCCTCACTTTTATTTCAAAGCTTCCAGTCCCGATTTCTCTTCTCCTGCATGATGCCAATCCACATTTAACAGCCCTCATTTAGATTACAGCACAGTTGTTTGGCCTTCTGATCCAAACTACCTGGAACACCAAAACCAGAAGAGAGATGCTCTTGGATTTTACTCCTGTTTCCCAGTCTCATCCTAGCTCACTGAGGAAGAGAAGTCCTGTCAAGATTTAGCTATGATAGTCTGGAAAATACTTCACAGGCCCACAGGGATGCTGAGTCTGGCAGAAGAAAGAGCTGTAAGGACTGGAACACGGTCAGCATGGGGAAAACCTTCTCAGGAGTCAGACACGCAACACCACAAAGTCCCTATATGACTCCAAGAACAGACTTTTTTGAGAGTTTATGAATATAGCCCAGAGACAAAATCCCTTGTCCCAAAAAAGATCTTGAAACCATGCTCCAAACCATTCCCCCCACCCCAAAGTGGTACGCAGATTATGAAACACTGTAAAATATCCTCTCCCTCACACTGTTTTCTCTCATAGTTGGCTCATTTGGATTGAAATGTTAGGAAACAGACAGCACAGACAGCCAATGTAGGAAATTTTAGGATCAACTGTAAAAGCCTGGCAAAAGACACGAAGAAGGCAAAACAGGACACTGTTACAACAGGAAGTTTCTGCAAATCTAGGAAATAATGCTACCAAATTCACCCATCAGGGCAGTAGCAGAACCCTACAGAAGATCCCCAATGCTCTACACCAACACTACATTGTGTCATCAAATATAACCCACGTTAACTCACTTGTGGCTTTTTGTCTCCAAAGGATTAATTCGGACATCAGCAATTCAAGATGATTTAGTGAAAAACTGTAAGAAAAGAATACCATACACGATAGCAATAGCCAACTTTAAGTAGTAACTCTTGATAACAAATATCACATACGGTCCAGCAGTTCCCTCTAGATCTGCCGTATTATAAAGTACTACTTCATTTTGTCATGCCAGTTATCCATAAGCAGACTCTTCTCACTGAGGCTAGAACAGAAAAATAGCTCAGTTCACATGAGGAAGCTGAACGTCCGTATGCCAGTGCTGCAAAACTTGAAGAAATTGAACACATAACTGAAAATACTCCAGGCATACGTAAGAACACAAGGATTTCATCCTACTCTCATTAAAGTTAATTTCCTTCTTTTAAAAAAAAAAAAAAAGAAAAAAGGAACAAAAGTAAGTTTTCTCTGTCAAGACAAAATAGCTAAAATCTTTAACATGTATTTTCCACAAGAACCAAAGTGAATATACTTTCCGCCAAAAAACAGAAACACATACTTCTATTCTTCATCAGTGTCCAAGATTTTTGAAAAAGGCTGCCACTATGCCAAAGCAATAGATACCTTCTGCAACAACCTATTTTATATCCAGATGAATATGATTATATATAAAATTTTCAAAGGTAACACTCAGCAAATGACTTGAAATATTCGTTCAAGGTAAGAACAATTTTCTGCTTGAACAGAAACCTTATCACCTCCTGAAACTACCCTTGGATGCAACAGTTCCACAGCTCCTCATGCATGGAAGAAGTATGTAAATCTCTGCACATCTGGACAACACTAAGTCATTAATAGAAAAGAACAAAATTGTTGTTGGCTAACTTTGTGGCTTTTTTCAAGCATGTGAAAAACTCTGGGAGTCTGGGAATAAACTGGCAACTTCTCAAGTCCCAGAGTAGGACAGATAGAAGTATCATGAATTACTTTGCTCGTTACCCAGTGCTACATCACCGCATAGCACACCAGCTGTGACACAGTGAAACTCTGTTTAGAAAGACACGTACTTCATAACTGCGTATCTGGAGAGGAGACTGCTCATTGAGGAGTTTTTCCTCCTTTCCCACTCAAACTGGGAAGCTGAGGGGCTGACGTCAGCTCTACAGTTAGCCGTCAGTTTCTCTGCACGCTCAGAAAGGGAGGGGGGAAATGATGGCAGCTACAGCTGCTCGATGACAGTGATTCTGGCAGCAGTTTTCCTAATAGCCAAAACCCAACAGCACAGGAGGTGGGCAGCTGATTGTCATATGAAAAATACAGCCCAAAACAGAAAAGACCCAATGGGACAAGAGATCTGAGGAAAAGGTAGAGAAAGCTAATATACTGGAGCAACACAATTTCTTGCTGCTTACAAATACATCCTTTCACTTGTGATAAAAAGTTCAGGTTTAGGCACGACCAGGTCTGTTCTGCAAGCACAGCCATGCATTCAGAGCTTGTTAGGAAACATGCTTATCCAGCTGTCATCTTTACACGGAGTAAAGTGTGCAGCTGCTCTTTAAAAGCCTGCTTTCACATCAAGGAATGGTGAAAGCAAAGACAGTAGCTCTAAGCAAATCATTTCTTTTAAAGCATACAGAGACCTGAAAAACAGGAGGACTGTTATAATCAAGTTTGTATATATTGTATCGTCTCTTATTGACTAGGAGAGTCTAGGGGGTTTATTGGAAATAAAATACTAACCAAGAAAGTTACCAGTTACTTGATTTCCGCCCTTATTAAAAAAAAAAAGAACAAAAAAAACCAAAAAACCAAACACCTTCACGATCAATATCACCTTCATGCAAAGTGCTGATCTTCCAAGTCAAGAGGCAGAGCACACTGTGTGTGAACACAGAGAACAAGAGTATAATCTCCATTATACTCTGTGCTGGCCCATGGTGCAGACAAAAATCAAGATAGAGAAGTGGAGGGTACTCTTTCACATTGGTTAGCAGAAAGTTCTACACAAGGAAAACAGCCATTATGGGACTTCTGGTTCATGAGCCTCCTGACCCTGGCAGGGAAAAAAGGGAAAAGAATGCCCCAGTCCTACTCCAAACAGTGTTCTGCTTTCAGATTTTGGACTTGGACTTTCTTCATCTCCCCACACCATTTTGCCCTCCCCCTCCTCAGCAACCATTTGTCTCTTGCTCGTATCACCACACACAGTTTCTTTTCCCATCACAAGGATGACAGAAACCTGTCAAAAGTTTCCATTCCCATCTCAAGCTACACTGCATTTGACATTAGTTTCAAATAATGGAGGAAGAAGTATGGAGCTGACTTATTCCTCTTCAAACTTCACTCCCAAGAAGCGTGGGCACCCAACAAGGTCCTCTTGCAGCCGTCCAGAACAGCAGCACTCCTTGAAAGTGTTTAAGGAAGAGACCCAAAGCACCTTCTCTCTATATAGTCTCATTACTTACTAAAAAAATAAATATTACTTACTACAAGGTTCAACTACCAGTGTTCGTGCCTTTTCATGAGGAATTCACAGGAAATTGTTTAAAAGTGGAAGCCTAAGAAAAGTCAGGTACAGCTGAGGTACTGAGAACGATGACCAAATCATGGTAACAAAGCAACCAAGGAATCAAAGTCAGAATTTATTTAATAACTACTGATACAGAACTGATGATGCACAGTAACAGTATTTACCTTCAAGCAGCTTGTCGTCTTTCCCCTTTAACCATTACTTCAGGAGTATCCAGTTTATTCACAACATACTGCAATGCCTAGACAAAGCAATTAATTTATTTAACCCCATAAGCAAGCTTTCTTGAAAAATGCTTATTCTGTTCATGAACAGCATGCAGTTTCACTTTTGCATGCTTCCACCGAAAGAGGCCATCCTATCTTTATCCTCCACTCCCACTGCCAGTTATATATTCCTGCCATTTTCCCAGCACTAGTACCTGTGTGGCTAACCAAGGTCAATCACAGCTGAATACCAACCAAAAAAACCCTGAAAGAAGGTTTTCAGCTGGAACAGATTTTAGGCATCCTCATCTTTTCCTAGCTCTTAGTTTAATAGCAACCTCCAGCATTAAATACGAATAATCTTCCCTTCCCTAGACACACTCTCACATCATCTCTCTCTCATCAGCTGGGTATTTCGATTTGGCTGGACTTGAGAGCAGCAATGCTGATCAAGCCATTGGACAACCTGAACCAGAAGGCAACAGAACCAGAAACTTTACCTTTATGATTTCTCCTCCTCACTCTCTAGTCGTCCCCGTCCCCCCCCACCTCCCCAACATTTCCACTGGATTAGTCAGCCTTTTTGCATGTAATTCATGAACTATATGGCTGTGTTAACAAAGATAGCAATGTTAGGAGTTAGCTCTGCAAGGCTGGTCTCCATGCTAATTATGCTGTTCCTCCTACAAAATCTCTTAAAAGCCTAACAAGAACTTTTAGCTAAATCCAGATCAAATAATTCATTACCTAAACTGTTTAAAGGTGCAACTATACACAGATGCACGCTACAGTATCTGATACATCTTTGAAATGCATATTAAAGCGTTATCATTTGCAAATAAACCTCACATGGATTTTTCAGATGTCAGAAAGCTCAGGTACAGACCAGGGAGAAAGGGAAGTGTATCGGTACCATACCACGTCTGCTAGCCATGTTTCAACAGCAGTCCCAAAGAGGTTATAACGAGTTGAACAAAGACTTGTTTGCTTTATAGATGCCAGGAGCCACACACAGAAAATTGCTCACTTCTGAAACAAGTTACTCTCAGTTCAGTTTCTCCAGAGGTCAAGATAATTATGTCCTGGTGTATTATTGCATTAACCAGCACTACCTGGTAGAGGCAACACGCCAGTCCTCAGCTGCTTTGAAATGGGGCTCAGTGATAACCGTACGAGAGAACAACAGGTTTTAGTTCGCTCTGTAGCGGGTGTTTCTCCAAGCTGTCTGAGGAGTGACTATAGCCACCTAAGCTGTTCCAGATTCACGTTCTGTACACAGTCACTCCTTTGTCCTCCTAACCCCACCACGTACACCAGACCCAAGGGGGACCAACAGAAAGCCCTGCAAGGGGAGCTCTGCCTTCCATCATCCACTCTGCTAAAAGCGAGAGACATCCATACATACACCCAGCAACAGCTGAGGAAAGCCTTTACTGTATTCAGTCTTCCTTGCGGGTGGCTGAAACGGAAGCATACAGGTTTCTCTTCAGTTTTGCTACACCTGGTATTCCCTCAAAGAGGGTAATACTGTAGCTACACCTCCTACGCTGCCCTGCCAGCCAAGCAGCAATGGCAGACCAGGAAAACAGAGATACCAGCATTTTTCCCCCCCGAGGAGACTGACAACAGAAACGTCAGATCAAGCGAGGCTGCCCACTACCTCAGAAAAGCCAGTTTCTCTTTCTGCTTTTCCCCCCTAACACAAAGCTGCACTTGAAGAATTAAAGGTAATGAATATTTTCAACATATGGATTTTTATGACCAAAAACCTCAAAAGGAAAAAAGTCAGAAAGTCTCTCTGCAGAAAATTAATCCTGGAATTAACATGATTCATTTGAAAACTTCCCAAGTGTTGTCTTGTAAGAATTATTATACACGAACACCTGTAAGGAGCCAGCTATTAATAGTACCAATGAAACTGTCGTACAAAAACAAAGAAGTGCTACTTGTGGCACTATGATTAAGGCTGTGTCAGCAGTTTGATTTTCATGACTTTAACACCCAGCTGTAAAAACGGCCTTCAGTAGAAGCAAGCATATTGCACCTGTATCCATAGGGAACACAGTTTCTGTTTTCACTGGGTAAAATGCAAGGGTCAACTGTATTTTAATACATAATCTCCAAATAGTACGATCCAGAATTTGCAAGTCAGTTTTCGATATAATCATTGCCAAACAGGACTACATCTTAGAAAACAGTGTGGTAAATACTGCAAGACAGAAACTTGATAGAGCGCAACAAACTGAGAAGCATGTGATTTTCTAATTTGGCATACGATCTTCCAAGAATTAGAGGTATACCAAAGGAACTGTGTGCCAATACACAGTTCACAGCTATAGATCTCTGTAACTTGGGTACCATTTGCTTAAACAGAGAACAGCATTAACAGATTTGTGTTTCAGAAGGCATCACTTGAGATTCTTCAAGCCAGGAAATCTATAAACGAATAATAAGCAGTGAGTGATTAGCCCTGTGCATGCACAAAATTAAAAGCCCCACTTTAGCTGACACAGGACCCACATCTGTCCCAAACAAGCATGAAAAATGCAGCATTTCAATCAAAGTCATGTTAGGGATATACTACTGAAGAGGTCCTGCAATAAAAGAGCATCATCTTTTAACTAAAAGGCAGAGTCAAACCATAAACAGAATGCAAACAGAATGCAACCAGAATCCAAAAGAACTTCCCAGTGTGTTTTGATGAATCATGCATACTGCAGGGGTTCTGGATTTTATTCTATTTAGGTCTTAAGCTTAAACATGACAAATATTACAGACTAGCTTAGAGGGCTAGCACCTTTCACTGCCTCAGTGTAGAAAAGCTGTAATGTCTCTTAGCTATAATATTTAGTAAGATAATTTAATTAAACACCAAATTCTAATAATCTGATTCCCCCTCACACTAATATATAAATACAGCTATGTTTCTTCCACATACATAATACTAAAGGCAGTACAGTAGTACTATAAAGATAGAAACAAGAGTAGTTTTTCCTCATGGCCTTTCCTGTATCTTTTCCCCTTACCCCACATTAAAACAAAGCCTCCATATTAAGATAATCAAAGGAACATGTGGAACTGGAAAGACTTAAAGACAATGCACCTGACAAATTATGTAGATTTATAAATCCTCCTGTTCTCCATCTTTCCCTCAGTCCCAAACATGCCAGAGGGAAAGCTGAACACACACACAAAATGTTAAAAGGAAAAACCCCTATCGGAACTGCTAAGAGTAATCTTTTAAGTCTTATTGAGGTGTGTGTGGGGGGGTTGTGTTTTGGTTGGGTTTTTTGTTGTTTTTAAGACATATTTGAATTGATAACTAGCCAATACCATTCCCATAAGTTAAAATTATTTCTTGGTGAAAGCAATTAAAACAATCAAAACCAACCTACTGAAAGTCAAGAACTGGTCAGCATCAAACTGGTGACATTATTTCACTCAGCATATTGAATTGCTCACAAGATTTCAGACCTTCATTAGGAATGTGGGCTTGTACTTCCTTCAAAAGAATCTCTCTCTAATTGATTTCTGGCCACGCTTTCCCTTTTCCTACCATCCAGGGCTATAAACTGGCCCCATCCTGTCCTTCAACACACACAGGCCATACAGTAGGTGCCAACATTTGTAAGTAATTATAGGGAGGTTTTACAAGGGGAACACGGACAGTCGTTAGCTTACACCAAAAATGCCACAGTCTCCGTGAACCAATAGACAAAAATACCTGAACTCTCCAGAGAGTTTTGGAAGCAAAACCATTACATTTTTGGCTGGAAGCATGGTTTAACATCAAAGTCACAGTACACACATGACAGAGCAACGTAAGACACATCATTGAGGCCAAGCAAGGTGGAAATCAAACACGCCAGTCAGTCCCTCAAACAAGAAGAGTATAGAGTCGGGGATGGAGAGGACAGCAGTGGCAATGTAGCTGCAGAGGTGTGCGGAGGGTGCTCGGGGGTAGGTAGTGATTTGGGAGCACCGTTCGTCTCCAGAGCAACTCCAAAGCAGCAGTCTCACAGCAGTGGTACCTGTAAAAGCACTCGGTCCCCATTTCTTTAATTGCATATACGCACATTTACTGCACAATGTTCTTCTTACGAGAAAAAACAACACAAGTAATCAAATTCTGTCATCTTTGCTTATCCTAGAGAGCGCTTCAGATAAAATAAATGCTACCTCATTCCAACATGAAGTGCTACTCAGGACAACACAAGCATTAGCCCCATCGGGCAGCCACCCTAAGAACCCTTCACAGTCAACAGAGCAGATACGCATATAACCAATACAATTCACAGCCCCAGTTTTCTTATCCCAAGGTAGGCACCTGCATTTGCTCAAACAAGCCTGGGCTCTCAATCAGGTAGAGGGTTCTCACCCACCAGAACACCTGCCTGGACAACTCGCTCAGGTGTAGAAACAGTTAAGCAAGAAGGTTCCCTCCCAAAATGACAGAATCCATCACCAGTAACACAGGCTCATACAAAGGAAATGAGACGGCTTCAATTATTTAGTGAAAGTTCACCATCACATTTTGAAGTCACACCAAGTAATTCCAAGACAAACTGAACCTACTTAACCAGTGTCAGGAATAAGCTGTATGTCCACCACTGCAAGTACTAGTTACAACATTAATTGATGGCAAAGTTGTACGTTTCAAATGCATGTGCACACTCTAATTTCCTGCTTTACACACCTTCATGTTAACTAAAAGTAACTTAAACCATCATTTTACAGTTCATTCAATTTATCAAAACCAAAACCACAGCATCACAGCTTAGGGCATTTTAGTAGTCTTAAGGTTCTATTTGTTTTCGATTTGCCAAGTCTGTGTTATACTCCCTTTAACTGACCAAGACAACAGATAGATGCGAGGTCCTGGGATATGATTAAAACTGACAGTTTGTGACAGGGCTGAACTGCACTGTAAAAGGCATTAGTTACTTCCCGATTTTAAGAAAGTCCAATCTGTCATACTGTTTAAACAAGAAAAGCAACAGACAATGTAACGATTTGAAATTCTACCTATACTTCACAAAGCAAAAAAAAAACAAACCACAGCATAATAATGCATTTCCACAAAGTTGTTTTTTATAACATGACTAAATAGTGATCCAACATAACTGCAAGAGTATGAAAGCACAAAGATATTACCAACAGAAATGCAGCAAGTGTCATTTTGGAGACAGAGTAAGTATTAAGACTCCTATTTCATTCTTGAGTAACAAAGAACTCTCAAAATAGCAAAAAAAGCCTCTTATTTTAAAATGCAGAAAAAGGACTGAAACAGTTGCACTACATATTCAACTATAAAAGGCTTCAATAAGAACATAGGAACATTTAATGCATATCAGGTGACCTGCGGAATTTTAAGAAATCAAATACATGAAGCAAAACCACACATTGCACGATCGGTCTCAGATCAGCTGCAAGTATGACTATTTTCCTAAAATGGACTGGCAAGGACATAAACTGAAGTTTAACTCTTAGTCTTTAGGACTTCCTTGCCTTCACATTTTAAAGAACAATTCTGCAACTTTATTTCACCTTCAAAAATCATGTATGCTACTGAGCCTGCAGACTTACAGCCACAGAGCCCCCACTGCTGTTCGAAGGCCAGCCAGATTCTGAAACAGCTTCCAGCATCCCTGCAAACATTGATTGGAAAAAAACCCCAACAACTCGTAAGGAAAGAGGCTGTGAAGTTCTGCTGGTACAGACCAGGCTTAGGTTTCAGCAGAGCAACACATGACCACTAATGGCCAAATCAGCACCAACAAAGCAGCTTCTGGGGTCTGTCTTCTTAAGCGTTCTCATGGAACACAGATACCTCACAAAGCCACCCACAAGACGGCAGAATATAATATTTTGCATGTACGTCTGAAGAGCTCTGTATCCCTTGTATACTGTACATCTCATAGGATTTTAATAGTATTTCAATTTCAGAGGCAAACAGCATGCTAAATTTTGGCAGGAATATGTTGACAGACTACTACTGTGTAATCATGTGAAAAGTTACACTGACACCAAAACCACAATTATTTAGTTGTAGGAAATCCAGAAAGCAGAGCCAGAAATTTCAGCATTTCAAAAACAAACCTGCTCCACAGTTAACATTTTGCTTTTAGAGAGCGATATCAGTGGTAAAGGCAGCACCAACCAGCAGCTAAAGATAGAGTGGCTGTTCCTTATCTTTCTAAAGGAGAAATCACAATCAAGAGGAAGCTACCGTTATCACTAATGAAGCCAGCCTTTGCTAATGCACCAAAAAAGATCCTGCATGCATAAAACAAATATTAGGAAAAAAGCAAACAAAATAAGCACACCTCATGACAGCATGCCTGCAATTTGACAAGTAGCAGCCTAAACAATCAGATGTTTCCCAATTCCAGAATAGCACCAACAGAAGTGTACAGGTCAGGACTACAACAGCAGTCAGATGGGACTGCACCATAGCAAACTAAAAGCATAAAAATCAGAAAGAGGGTGTGTATAGGAGCAGTCAGGAGTATTCCCTGCCAGACTTCAGGTTTTATTTCTTTCTAGACATATATACCATTCTACACACCTTGGGAAAGGCTTATTTCCATTCCTAAAATGGTAAATATGTTCAAGCTACTTCTGGCATGGGTTCAGACATTACAGGATACAATTAAGAGAGTTGTCTACCCTTTTCAAGTCGCTACATGTTTTCTGATTTTGGGGTGGCAGGGAGGGTTGGGTGGTTTAAGGCTTCCATTGCAGTATGGTGACATGCTACCTCAAAGTGCCTATGAATACCTAAGAACAGTTACAGCAGACCTGACAGTGTATCTATTACCACATGCTTCAGCACTGTCCTGGAAGGTGGAGCTTTAGAGATTTTTATGTGATATACATAACACATTCAAAGAACATCAACTCCTCAGGAACCTGGAAGAGGAAAAAAAGCCAAGAGGCACATATTTAATAGCAATGCAGGTGTCAGGTATGCAGCAGAGACAAGGTATCTTCTCATTACAGCAAAAGCACCCAACTAGACATTCAACATGGCAAGTTTTTTCCTTCTGCATTAGATTTCACCGCAGGCTGTAGGAACTCTCCCTTGAGAAGAGTTTCCAAGCACCAATAAATGGGTCAAATGACAGCTAAAGCAAAGCCCTGAAGAAACCTTTCATAAAATTTGACTTTATCTTACTATATTTAATAGTTAGTCAGGTTTTTCCAGAGCAAGTATATTCCCATTATTTCAAAGGTGTTCAAGCACAGCAAATGCAGCACAAGCTAGTTATCTACTTGGAAGCTCTTTGCAAAAAGCCAAGATCTGTGGCATGCTATACCCAAGGCAAGTACATTTTTGTGGCCAATATACCCATTGGATTACTGCACTTAGCTGAGCATCACTACAAAGGTGTTGTGATATTGTCAACTTTTAACTGACCAATTTGACTGCATGATGCAAGCTGTACTATTATTCAGTGCTCATTATTCAGTAACTCATTATAGAGTTGTCTCAGTACAGTATCAAATGCTTCTTAATGGTACTTACCACTGAACTCACTGCAACCAGATCATAAAGTCAATGGACAAGTCTTTAGACTCAATTTGCTTACTATCAGATGACATTGAGTTACAAAGCAAAATTCATGTTTCCCATTTAAAAAAAAAAAAAAGAGAGACTTTAACAAGAAATACTCCTGAAGAAGGAAGCCTGCCTTAGGTATACCACTTTGTGTGTATTTGTAAATAAAGAAAAGTTGTTGCAACATTTACATTGCATATGAGGAAGTTCAGCTGCTTAATGACACATGTAAAAAGCACAGGTTACAACAGATAAGCTAGTTTACACAAACTTGTTTGGCAGGCTTTACAAAAGCTTAATTATGGATTGAGATTGTGAAGTCTGTGCACACCCTAGAAATGGAACAAGCTATAGGGGCCTTCCAGTAATAGTTAGAGGAGACTGGAGAGAATTCCACTCTTACCTCATGTCCTATAGCTTTGCTTAATTGAAAGTTTAGAACATAGCTGCATCCCCCAGTTCATATACATATGACCCAAAGGAATTCCTTAGCTGAGGTCCTGAAAAAACAATCCGTGAATTCATATGAAAGAAACAGGAGGTGACAAAAATATTAAGAAAAAAATCTTTTATTTTGCTCATTTGGCTAAAAAGCAATCAAAGTAGCAAGAAGAGATTCAGAGCAAGAAAGAGCACACACCTGTGAGAGGAAGTCAGACATCTACCACACTGCTGACTTGCTCTTGTGTCATTGTTCACCTAGTGTTTCAAGGAAACCATGCTTTCCAAAATAAGCCTGAGTTGTGCTGCAACAGTGGAGAAGCAGAACTGACAAGTCTGTAAGAACAGATACTTAATCAGGACTCTACTCCACCCAAAAGTCTGAGGAAGCTGGGATAAAGCTGCTAGAAATTGTCAAGAAAGAGAAAGTACTTCCTGCCTCCCAGACTAAATGAAAGCATAGTTAAGTGCAAAGAAACTCAGTCTCAGTACTCCTCAAGTAAGGGGTGGGCAATAGGAAGCTGAATACCCATATCACAACTACACTGAAAAACCTTTTATTCAGTTTTCTTGTATTACAGGGATCAGAGCGGTAACCTTTGATGTGTTCTTCACACAGGCCATCAGCAGGTTTAAGTACTCCATTTTCCTTGTCCTTCTGCATAGCTACCTATTTTCTAAGAAACTGACTCCCTTGTGCAGAAACTCAACAGCCAAAAGGATCTGAAAGAGACAGAGGAGAAAAGACCAAAACTTAGTGGGGGAGTACAAAGCCACAGGAAAAAGGTTTTCACAGGAGTTCTCTCTTCAGTTTGGATTGGCTGTAGGTACATAAAGAAGATGCTTCAACTCTTTAAAAATTTAGGAAATAGAAATACAGGTTTTGTCTACACTGACAGTCACCAATCTTCATTAAACTAAAAAAAACCCACAAACCAAAAAACCCAAGACTAAGCAAGTAGCATGCTGCTGGCAACAGAATATTCTGCTCTCCTTGTCAGTCTGGGCAGAAGTGGCAATAGCTCCCTATGACTATCCACAGCATCAGAATCTTTCATGAGAAGAGTTGCTTGGAGGAAGTCAGCTTCCCAAACCCAAACTGGGTACCATGCTTCTATCTGTTTCATATCTTAGCACCATTAACATGAACTTTATAATTTTATTTTTCCTGGAACATTTTCAGTATATTATCTACTTTCACAGCAGGTACACATCACAGTATACAGTACCTTATAATTCACTTGCTGTTCACAATGTTTTTTTATCCACATCCTGTACATATCCTGTTCAAACAGCAAGGAATCACATTGCCTGCACTGGTCCTTGAGTTAATACCTGCTGGCTGAGCCAGGCTACCAGAACTTCCCTCTCCAGTAAGCAACTAGAGAATAGACTTCACTGGCAGTCACAAACACTGAGTAAAGCTGTGCAAAGATGGAAAGAAAAAAGGAAGTTAATACATCAAGACACACATGAACTCATTCTCTATCAGCCATACATTTTACAATGAATATCTTCTAGCTCACACACCACTACTAACTGCACTATTCTGAAGGGCAATGGAATACAGCTGGGCTCCTCTGGGCAGGCACAGAGAACAACCAATGTCCTGGACTCCCAGTTCTTGGTGAAGACAAAAGCCCCACCAGTCTGCACATATTGTTGCAGAGTATGAAACACAGATGAAAGAGTAAAAGCATTGGGCCACATACTTACAGATTCCTTTGGTCAAAGGTCAATGCATTATCTGAATTAGACTATGTGGTAACCTTCCTCCCTTCAAAGGGGGAGACAAGACAATCAAAATTCAGGCATCTTTCTAAAAATAGGACCTCCGTTTTCAGATATTATAGTCTCCCACTTCAGTATTTGTTATACTACTTTTCAATAAAATACCTTTTTCTCAAGAGTTTTGGACAAAACTTCTTATTTATACCCTGTAAAGGGAAAGACCTGGAATTATATTTTAGGCAAGCTTGGGTTTCATGCCACAGCCATTACTCATTTGCTGCAGAGTTTTCAACAAGCCGCTTATGCCATCTTGTCACAAATTGCAGATGTTCAACTTCTGATACTGTGGAGGACTCAGAGTCATACAAGTTTGCGCTGGAAGGGACCTCTGTGGATCACCCAGTCCAGGATCCCTGCTCAAGCCAGGGCCAACTAGAGCTGGCTGCTCAGGGCCATGTCCAGTTCAGTTTTGAATACCTCCAGGGACAGACACTCCACAACTTCGCTGGGCAGCCTGTTCCAGTGCTTGACCACCCTCATCAATTAAAAACAACCCCCAAAAAAACCCAAATACCACACACCTCCTCAAGTTTAAATGAAATTTCTTTTATTTCAGTTTCTGTCCAAATTAGTGTTCCTACATCTCTGCATCCTCAAACTAAGATAAGGATGTTCAACACATCTGAAATTCTCACTCAAGACAACTCTTGATTACTCAGAGACAGCAACTGAAATAGCATACCTGCTTTCAGGCAAGACAATATTTGTTTAAATGAAAAGGCAGCAATACTAATATTTAGCTTTAGCCAGATGCCAAGACAATATTTGTTTTAATGAAAAGGCAGCAATACTAATATTTAGCTTTAGCTAGTTTCAGCAAAAACTATCCTCCTATTTCTATGCAGAAAAGCAATCCTTTGGATTTTATCCTTCACCTGGCAAACTCATGTCCTCTCTCTGGTACAATAGGCTATACTGTTTCTCTATATCTGCCTTCCAGGTATACACACATCCGCCAGTGACAAAGATTCCTACCTCACCACTTGATCACAATACTTACAAAAAATAAAAAGCTTTTCTAAAAAGTTGTTTAACTGTTTCCTTTACAATTCTTCTCCAATAGCCAAAGTTTTTAGCCACAGAGTATCAGAGTTTTACAGCCACACTCCATACCAGCTATTACTTTTTTTTTTTAAATGCCAAGCAATGAGTCACATTCTTTTATTACTGTTAGTTTGCCCCACAGAGTCTGTCTTGCTTGGTTTCATTCTCAACAGCCAGATTAAAAAAAAAAAAAAAGAAAAACCCAAAACAGTTTAACCTCAACTGACAACAGCAAATCTTGCTTTCTCAGTATCTTTCCCCCCACCCCCTACCTCGATATAATTAGCCTCTCAAACTCTGAACTGTAACACCTGCATAAAACTTGCAGTACACATGCATAGGCTTTTGGTGCATTACAGAAATAGTAAAGGCTGTAAGCAACTCATTGAACTTCTGATACCAGAAAGACAGAGGCAGACCCCATATTCTACCTACGTCAACCAACTAAAGAGAATGTTCTTGCATTTCTGCATGCACACTTGTCAGTCATATTTACACTATCTTAGGCTTTGGTTGAAACTTCTGAGGCTGCTACCTTATGTTTTGCCAAATGGAAGTTGAATTTGGCAAAACTGCAGGCAAGGAAGCAGAAGCTGGGGCTAGTACTGCTACCGTAAGAGCTCTCACAGGGCAGAAACACAACTGCTTTCTTCATCTATGATTTGCAATAGCCTCTGGCCACATGCTGACACTCAAGTTCTAGTGCATTGCTTCATTCAAAACTGAGCTTTATAAGTGTTTGTTGAGTGATCTTGGTCTACAAACTCTTACCTTACTGTCTCTCCAAGTAAAGCACGACAGCACCAGACACAAGATAGACATTATTCATGCTCATAATCCAGTGACTGAGGGGGAAAAGTAGAAACATCAACATATAACCTCGTAGTTACTCAGCCAGAGTATTTCTTGGTATTTCTCCAAGAAGTCAAATATCTAAATGCTCTTACAAGCACCAACGTACAGAAAGACAATCACACTGATTGCAGTGCAATCAGACTTTCCAGAAAGGTATTTAAATGCAACTTTAATAGACATTTAGTCACAGTCCCTAGAAAACAATTCTGCCAAACAAGTACTGCTTTAGCAGATCCCCCAAATAAGAAACAAGACACATCTGCATATCTAGAACTAAATGTGTTAGTTATACTGGTATTTGATTCAAAACTCCCATTTTTACAGAGTAATTCTTCAAGGTATCAAAGTTTGAAGAGTCCAGCACATCTATTTTGCATTGTGAAAACACTCTTCTAATAAGTCACATTCTAGTTTTGTAAAAAAGTATTTTCATTTTAATACACACAACAGGCTTGTTTCATTTGAAATGCTCTTCCTTAAATGAAGAAAAAAGTGCTATGCATTACTCACAAGTAGCCTACCAGCAAACCAATACCTACGTGACACTTCAGAAATGTTTTTTCCATCCAACCACAGCAACTGCCTCGCTCTGGAAGTCATTTTAGCAAAACAGTGAAGTGTGGTTCATCCCGCTGCTGTGGTGTGAGAAAGGAGATAAGGGAAATCTCAATACTGCAAAAGGAGCATACAACACCACCGGCTATGTGCTTAGAGCCTCTTATCAGTAATGCAAGTGGTAGAATGATACCGATTTCACCCTAACCCCATGGGTAAATGCAGAATTTGCAGAGGTTCATTTATCTGCTTTGATTTCATAGAGACTAAGGTCCAGTCCTTGCACCCAGAATGCCGTTTTGAGTCCTGACCATACAATTACAAAAATTGTTTTCCTTTGTGGTTTCACTATGCATATTGCAAACTCCTGTTATTTGGCCAAAGGTCACAAAATCACCTTCCTATCGGTAACACATACACCCTTGCAGAGACCTGTCCTTTGAACACCTTTTATCTAGAAGAGGAGCAAGCCACGTGAGCTGGTTTTGTTAAGTGGTGTAGTAAGCTGGCACACAGCACAAGCCTCCAGTCACTCACTATACAGTAGAGCTTGTGTAGACAGCCCATCCTATTCTGGAATCCTGTAAAGTCTTACGAATCCCGTTAGAAGTCCATGAGTCGGAAGTTACAGCTGTGCCATATCTCCATGGTTAAAAGTTAAAAGCTGCATCATCTGTCAATTGCCCTGTTGTCAAATTACAGCCCTACCGGAGCTCAACTCTTTGTCCATCATAGCAGAAAAAAAATCCCATCTTTTGTCAGTGGAAAAGATGGACAATCCAGATGTTCACAGCTACACAGAAGTTCTGAAAAATAAAATGAGTTGTCTGATTTCAACACTATGATTAAGCACACTTGCTGTAGCATCATCTCAACTCAGGAAGGGCTGCTACAGTTCAAGCAGCACCTTGCTTGGCCCAAGAGTACTCTAAAGACAAAAGCACAACTCCACATTTGCCTAAAATTGTCATAGCCCAGTTAGCTCAATACTTATCTCCCAACTACCTTTGTTCCAGGAACCAGGCACTACAGGGCCTTAGTTCAGCAAATGTTCTCAGAGTACACTGGCCACATACAAACAAAAGCAGGTTCCTTATAGAATGCAACTGTGTCAACTCACTTTTAAAGGAAATTTGCTGTAGCAGAAGGCCACAGTTTAAATAAGGGGAGTTTACCATCTGATTCTGTTCTATAACTTCCTCAGTCTGAAGGGATCCAAGCCTTTATCTCTCACCTTGAAAGAGCACCAGTTCCAAGGAACAATGTGAAACACACCAACACTCTTTAGCCCAGTAATTAAAGTAACTATCTGGGAAAGACAAAGCCTGAGGTCTAGCTTCCACTCCAGCATATGTGTACATTTTACACATGGTAATTAAGTTTAAAAACAGACGGCACTGGGACTTTCTCCCAGGAGGCGAGGCATGCAAGTCTGCCTATTCTCAGGTAAGAAACAGAATCCGGGTGTCCCATTTCTGGGTGAGGCCTCTCCACATACAATGAAAGCTATTACGTAAAAAAAAGAAAGGGAGTGAAAGAGAGGTAAGGAACTAGTACTATGGTGACTTTCTTTAAAGTTCATCTAAGAAAAAAGGGATGAGGATTCCTAACAGCAGATCTCAAAATGATGGAGGACGACAGGATCCCAAAAGAGGCCACCCTCAAAGTAAAAATTCCATCCTAAGCCAAGAGTTGATAGCCTTGTCACTAAAGCACTCAGCCTCACTGGCTAACTTTCAAGTTTCCCAGGCCTTTAC